>NC_080378.1:87575370-87769366 GCF_014773155.1 Arachis stenosperma
CTTAGGATGATATATGAACTTATCCCAACTGAAACCCTGACATACTTCCATGATTGAGCTTTGGAAACCCAAAATTCCACTGCTTCCCACATCTACAAGTCAATTGAGAATCGCTCGTCTTATTAGTTAAGAAATATAATATACCAAAGAACATTCATGATAATTCAACTGTAATGGGTTGCGAGAAGTTTCTGAGTAAGATGAAATCGGGAAGGATTTTGGTCCCCAAATGACCAAACTCCACATCTCACAAAACAAAAACCGAACCAACAAGAAACCAAGCAATTCCAATGTTTAAACTTTTTCCTTTTTGTGGTCACTCTGCCAAGGATTATTTCCATAATAATAGGCAGTGCCAACCATAAGAGCCACCGTCGCGCCTTGGACCACCACACGAGCCCTCATTAGCTTCTGCCCTAAATGAGAGTTACCTCGTCTAAAACTGATCAAGCCAGCCGTTAACACACCAGCAGTAATAAAGGCACCTAAAATTAACAAAGCAGAGTTTATCAAATTTGAAGAACATTAACAGAAGTTCAATGGTAAGACACGAGTAGCACAAAGAACAATTCCAATAACCAAGAATCAAGAGGGGGAACGAAGAAGAAAGAGAAGGGGGGAAGGGGGGGGGGGGGACCACACATACACACACATATTAGGATCTTGAAAAAACGGCCAGTGTCCATCTCAATTTCAATCTTGAAAAAACGAACAAGTTCCTTTACCCTTATAGTGAAAGCCCCAACGTCTAACTTTTAGGCTGCGTTTGTTTACAGGACGGGACACTGAGACACGGACACAGAATCGTATTTGACAGATAAGACCTAGACAGAGACATTGTGTCCAAAGACACTGAATTAGTGTATTTTGTGTCTATCCTGACAAGAAGGACACAGAGACACTAACAAAAGACAACTTATTTTTCATTTTTTCTTTCATTATTCTTTTTTAATTTTTCTCAAAATTTTTGAATGAAAAAAATAAGAATAAATTAGATTTTCATAACTTGTTCTACTTTATCACCAAATAGAATACAAGAACACCAAATTCTGTATCTCTGTTCCTTTATGTCTTATTCTCAGTGTTTTGTCTTGTACTATTCTCAGAAACAAACGCAGCCTTCTGTTACATCTAAATCCGTCCATCCCTGATGGCTAGCAACAGCAACTTAGTAACTTGATTAGTTTTCATCAAACCCAAAGTAAACTTGTTGCACTAATGCCTCATACTTATAAAAGCAATTGCCATACAAGCATTCTTAGTGGCAAATAAGCAGGTTAAGGATCAAAAGAACAATGACAAATTGAGCATCAAGATTCAAAATATAAAAATGGTTAAAATCTTGGTTTCTGAATTATGACATACTGGAGAGTGCCGCATGATAATCCTATACATCTTCAAACAAAAATATTCATCAGGAATATCTCCAAATATTAGAACCTTCTACTAATTAGCCATTTTCCATAGTCAATATCTTAATTCATTGAAACGGCAAATGGAAAAACCCTTGAATCTATCTTCCAAGGTAGCTAGGTGATTAGGTCTATCCTAATTCATATCCAACATAGTTCATAGTAATTCCTTATCTCCAAATACATCAAATAACTCTTTCAAACCAATGCATTTAACAAATAAAGGATCAGATGCACGAGAAATGTTCAGAATGAAATTGAACGCGTGAAAAAATAAATTAATTAAAAAAAATTACCAACGGGGACTAAAGGGTTTCTGACGTTCTTCTTCTCTGGGAAGAATTCTCCGGCGCTGGGTTCCGAGATGGCCATATTCAATGCTGAAATTGGATCAAAGAATCGTAAGAGGTTGAACCCTAATCGATCGTACAACCTACAAAATTGGAACTCAAGGCCGAAAGAGTTTCTTTCAAGCCAAGAAACGCATTTAAATCATGTCTTAGGAGTTAGGAGAATTGCATTTAAAATCAAAATGTCAAAAATATACGTACCTGTTGAGCTATTTTCCTTTCTTGGACAATTCCACTTTGCTACCCCTGCTGGGTGAACACTGAAAATGAAGTTTAGGCTTACAGAAACAAAATCAAGGGGAGGAGTTGGATCCGATCCGTGATCGGATTTCGGATATATCTGATTAAAGAAAATATTCCTAAAATTTCAAAAAATTATGAAAAAATCACAAAAATTTGGAAAAAAAAATCTCTTTTTCCAAACCCTAAACCAAATCCATAATAACAAAGGAAACAGAAACAGAATTACAATTACTATGTCAAATAACAAAAGAAGCAGAATTCCATAATTCAAACAATTAATTAATATCTAATTTTTTTTAAAAAACAATTAGCAGAAGTAGAATCCCGAAGCAGAACGAACGAACAAGCTCAGAACAGAACGAACGGCGACGAGCCTTGACGAACAACGGCAAGGAACACAGGCTCAAGCAACCAGGCGGCCAGAAGAGGGACAGCGCGACCAGAACATATGAACAGGGCTCAAACCAACGGATCCAGAATCGCAGAGGAACAGAGGAGAGGAACGCTTACCACGAAGGAGGAACAGAGGTGGCGACGGACCCAAGCAGCGAGGCGGCGATGAACGATGAGTGATGCTGCGAGGAAGAGATGAGTGAGAAACGTCGAAGAAGAGAGGAATGATGCAGTGAGCGGCGCGGGTGAGATGATCGATGATGGTGGAGAGTGAGCCACGGTGCCGTCAAAAACACGGCCTACATTAATACAAAATATCAGCCACGAATATATTGGCTCATTTTTTTTTTAATATTGGACTGCAATTGATGTTGTGCGCTGTTATTATTTATAATTTTTATGGGTAAAAGACTATTCATATTACAATATTTTTTATCTATAATCCCATTTTTCAATCCTGACCACATAAAAAATAAAAAGCAATGTTAGGGACTAGCAATTTTTGTGATTGTTAACCATCAACTAGCCATCAATGATGATTTGATGGTATGAGATTGGTAGACTCACATTTTTCTCCTGGTTATATGTTAGCCAAAATTCAATAAAATTGCTGACCCCCTAGACTTTTCCAAAAATAAAACCATAACCATTAATTAACTGTTATCGGATCTGTCTTTAGGTCACGGTTTTTTTTTTCATCGCATCTAGGATTACCATTGTTGTATACTTGTTGAAAAAATGTGACCATCCTAAACTCTCTTCCTCTTCGTTTGAACCAATCCAAATCCTATCACTATCTCTAAAAAAAATTCATACTCTTTTCATTTCCATTTCCATTTCTCAATTCTAATTCGTACATGCTTAAGTTTTAAGTTATTAAAGACACAAAAACATCATCCAAAACATATCTGATTAAAAAACATGGCGCTAATCAAGTTAAGAGAAGTATAACTGAGAGAACGGGGTTCAATTTCAATGCAGGAATAATCAACACAGTTAGGTTCAAAACACAGTCACAAGAAGTCCTTTTTGTTCTTTTTCTTCTTCAGGTCGATCACCATGCATATCACTATACCCACTGCATTGCTTGATTCTCCCATCATGTTTCTCAATTCTTAGGGCATTCTGTTTTCTCTGTCTTTTTATATTTTCTTTTATTTTTTCGGTGATTCTTTTGATTCTTCTGTTTCAATTTGATCAAAAGATCAATATTTTCAGTTCTGGAGTGTTGTTCTTGATGAGAGAGTAAGTTCTTGACGAAAAAACTCAGAAAAAGAATTGTGTTGAATCAGACGAGAGAACAATCAACTTTGTATTAAAACGATGCCCCATATTGAGAGGGAAAATAAAGATAAAAGAATATCCTACTCATTACTTATCAATATGTAACAATAAATATGAAGGTAGCATTGTTCCCTCTTTTATCAATAAGAAATCATCAAGAGTCATATTAAATTGTGTGTGCATTTAAACCAAATAAGAGAGTAAAAATGTTTTGTCAATCTAAGACAATGATGAGAGTATGAAAAACTAAATGTACCATAATTTCAAATTGTCATATAAAGATAAGATGAGTATTTTCATCAAACAAATGTACCATAATTTCAAATTGTCATATAAAGATAAGATGAGTATTTTCATCAAACATGAAGGTTGTTTAATTTGACTAGAAAGAAAAGTGCACGTTTTATCGAATTTTTAATTAGGTTTCTGTACTTTGTTTTCTTTTTAATTAAGTCCCTATATCATATCAGATTTTGCAACTAAATCCCTACTATAACAAAAACGTTAAAATTAACAGAATATTCTGTTAATTATACAGGATATTCGGTCAAGTGTTAGACTTATTCGTTTTGTTTAATGGAATATTTTGTTAATCCCAGTGTTTTTGCACGCTAAACTTAATTACAAAATTTGATATGATATAAAAACTTAATTGAAAAAAAAATATAGGACCTAATTGAAAAGTTAATAAAACTATAGGAACGACAAAATAATTAAACTACGGAATAAAGCTGAAATTTCAGCAGGCACAGGTAACTATCATTGTTCTACTTACCATACCGTGCCTTAGGTAGGGTAAAATGCAAAAATCTAAATTGATCAAGCTTCATTGAGAAGCCATACCATGAAACATCTTAATCCACATGTCCTTAGTAACCAAGGAGGAGATTCTTATATAAGTTAGATATATATGTCAGGTTTAATTATTCTGTTAGTTCCTATAGTTTTGTAAAATTTTTAATTAAGTTTTTATACTTTTTTTTTCTTTTAATTGAGTTTTTATACCATTTTTTTTTTTTTCAATTAGTTTTTTTCAATTAGGTCCTTACAGTAACCAAACAGTTAGATTTAACAGAATATTCCATTTCTAAATTAAAGATTCTCTAACTTTTTTCTAAATCTCTAATTTTCCTTTACTCTTATTTTCTAAAATACCAAAATAACCCTCCCACTCCTAAGGTTAGTATCCCCCAAGTGACCCTTGGTCCTGCCATGGCAGAATTAGCAGAGCGTTTCTTTGAACGAGGAAGCTCATCTACGGCGACGGCGGCGGCGCCAGCCACCTTGGTCTTGTCGGCTTCTTTGGCGTCCAAAGACTCCGGCGAGGCCATGACCACCTCTTCACCGGCGTCGAAGTCACTGTGCGTTGAAACTCCAACGGGACGCGACGTTTTCACGATGAGAGAGATTGGTGTCAAGAGCACCGTCGGAATCTCTAGGAAGGCGGTGAAACCGCTGGTGAAGTCCGGCCGCGGTCACCGGATTCCATTCCCCACTAGAAGCTTTGACTTCACTTTCTCAGGTGAGGGCTCGCTGGAGAGGTCGCCGTTCCCGGCGGAGTTCGCCGCGGAGGTCAACCGCACGCTAAAACCAGAAGGGTTCACGATGTTCCATTTGGTAAACCCTAATGACACTTCCAGCTTCAATTCCTTCCTTGATTTGTTTGATTCTTGCTTCGTATCAGTGAAATCGCGTTATATCAAAGGGTTTGATTCTTCAATGCCTCAAATACGGGAAATTGTTTTGAAGAAAGAGTGTGATGATGTTGATGCTGTTCATAAATTAGTAAAAGTTGATTATTTTGGAGGTGGTGAAGATGATTCAAGTGACAAGTGTTCTGTTCCAGAGTATAAACATGATTTAGTTAAAAATGCTGAGCCTTTGATTCCTATGGAGCCACTGAAACCGTAGATAACTTTGAAGAGGAATTTGAAGAAAACATATGATCAATGCTTGCAGCTCTTCAATTCTCTCAGATAAAGTGGAGTTGTTCATCAATGGTGGTTAATTACTTGATAGGAAAACCATATATTTTTTTCAATAACATTCTTGTCTTTCTTTTAACCTGTTTACAATTTTCATCTTCAGAGTTGATTTTACTTTAAATCCCCAGCCAATCGAGATGATTGCGTTCCAAATTTATTCCCATGTAACAATTTCAATTGAAACTGAATTAATTCCCGTAAGTCATCGAAACTTTGCTGGATAAATCTCCTTTACCCCCATATAGATACATATAGATATGAATAGTTGGATACTGTAATCTTAGTTTTATCTCAGAAGAGAATTTGATTCTTCTTTGTTAGTACTAAAAATTTCACTTCTTTGTTAGCTCTTGACACTATAGGTCAAAGTACATTGAAAATATTAACCATGCTGTTGAACCCAGGTATTTTCATTTCAGTAATCTGGAGGCAAACATGATGAATGGCTATTCAAGATTTCTTTTATTTATCATTCTGGGTTTGTAGTTTTGTACCAAGTTGATTAATTTCTTGATCCTTATATTGTTCATGATTTAAAGGTTCAATTTGTATATAAATAAGTAAAAGAATGATAGTGACAAAATAAAAAGATTATAGAAATATTTTTCATGTCTTAGAATCATTGAATAGGAATATAGGAATATTTTTTATTAAATATTTATAATTTCACCGAATTTTTAATTAAGTTCCTATATTTTTTTTCTTTTCAATTAGGTCCCTAAGGAAATAAAAGTAATTTCACAATTGACTAACATTTTTTTGACGTTTAACGTTAATAGGGACTAAATTGAAAAAAAAATTAATGTATAAGGACCCAATTAAAAGAAAAAAAAAAGTATAGGGACCTAATTGAAAATTTCGCAAAACTATAGGGACTAACAGAGTAATTAAACCTATATATCAATATTAATTAAAGAACTTATTAAAACATGCATTGCCACCAAACTGAATAAGAATAAATTACGAGTAAATTGTCAAATTAGTTCCTAAGAGATTACTCATTCTTTAAATTGGCCCCCAAAAGATTTTTTTAATTAAATTTGTCCTTTAAAGATTTTAAATTAGTCGTATTAGTCCTTTCGTCACTTTATTTGTTGATGGTGTCAAAATTTGCTAATGTAACATGTTAAGTGACACTCCAACATACACTTTGGAGTCTTAATTGACTATTAACATGATTAGTTTATGAAATTAGATCAAATCAATCCCAAATTAAAGGATTCTAATGTCTCAAGTTTTCTCTTCAATTAGGTTTTGATTTGATCTAATTTCATAAACTAATCATGTTAATAGTCAAATAAGACTCCTAAAAGTATGTTGGGGTGTCACTTGATGTGTTATATTAGTAAATTTTGACACCATTAACAAACAAAGTGACGGAAGGACTAACATGACTAATTTAAAATCTTTAAAGGACGAATTTGTTTAAAAAAATCTTTCAAGGATCAATTTGAAGAATGAGTAATTTTTTAGGGACTAAGTTGACCATTTACTCAATAAATTACTTACAAAAGTTGATGTAATACCAGCAAAAGCAACAGCTGCAAGTCTGCCCAGAACACAGAGCTTATTCTTTCCACAAGAAATTTTCTGTAAACGAGAAGGTAAAACCTAGCTTACCATCCCAAAACCAATAGAATTTGAATGTATGTTCAGACATAAACTAGCTAAATTTAGAACGTGAAATCTATTTAAGTTGTGTTTTACAAGCCTTTCACTATGTTGTATTTTAAAGGCAAATATCAATTATAAATTGGTTGCAAAACTTATTGATAACTTGTACTTAAAGATGGTTCTGGTACATCTGATATAACAATTGAAGCTAAAAATTTAGCCACTCGGAAGAACTAGTGAACTGATTTTCAAAAATCAAAATAAATAATGCAAAATAACAAACCCTAACAAAGTAAGATGCAAAAAGTATAGTTATCAGAATCGAACAGACAATCGAACCGGTCACACTATTGGGTCATTAATCACCGATCAATTATAAAAATTAATTAGGTTTGTGTATATATAAGACTCACTACAATAGAAAAGGACTCACAGCAAAAAGAAATATTTTTTCACTTTTATTATACAGACATGGTTCCTTCATTCTTATACCTAAAATATATTTTCCCCTTCCAAGCTTTATGATTCTTGTTCTACATCTTTACCAAAGCCAATAAACTAATTATCAACTAATTGTTTTATTTTTTTCCCAGTAGTTTTATGTGTTCTCGACCTGAAACAGGGGAGATTTAAGGTAACAAAGGTTCCAAACCATACACCTAAAAACAATACTTAACCTTAGTAAAACATAAGCTATGATCCACATCTAAGAAATACAGAAGACAGTATAACACCAAATCATAAAAAAATCAACACCTGAAGCAAGACACCAGACCACCACAGGCCTTTCCTACCGCAGATGCATCAGTAAGCTAAGGTAGAAACTTAGCACCTGGACTCAACACTAAGAATACCATAATCTGAAGGTTTTTGCATTTTCAAAATTTAATATAAGAGGTCCAATCTCATGCAACAAATTCAACATCAAATTCCTTTCAAAATTTTGCCTACATCGTTATACACCGCATCACTTCCAAGAGGCCAATAGCCTCTTCAAGAATGAATTGGAAGACAATCTAATTGTAAACCAATTATTAAATAATTAGAAAAAAATAAAAACGAAAGAAAGAAAAAATGCTCACTGGACTGAATACAATACACAGGACCCAAAGCTTTCTGGCACAGGTAGAAGTAGATTCAGAGGAGAAGGAGAGGCAGACGGCCAGCCCAAGCACGACGACGACGAGGGTGACGATAAACCAGGATAGGCAGAGGCAGAGCAAAGGTAGATGGTGAACCAAAGGCAAGAAGCACGAGTGGGTGCAGACAGAGAAAAGTAGAAAGGGATGCCCACACCTGTGAAGACAACAGTGATGAACCAGAGGACGCGAGACTGGAAGGGGTGAGGGAAGTGAGACTCCGTCTAAGACCCTTCTCCACTAGGGTCTAGGGACTCATTCCATTATCAACTTATCATAAGAAGTAGTCATAAATAATAAATAAGAATTTAAAGTATTTTTTTCTATTATGAAAAACTAAGTTTAATTTTTATTATAGTTTCATTTAATTAATTAATTGATTAAAATTAATATAGTTATTACTTTTATAATAATATTATTAAAATTTATAAGTTTTAAAATAATTTATTATTAAAAATATTAATATTTAAAAAAATTAATAACTTTCTAAATAATAATAATACAAATACATCACTTGAGATTAAACTAATTTATAAAATTACTTAATATAAAAAAACGTAATTAAACTCTGACGTGTATTCTGAAATAACAGCCACAACCAAACTAATAAGGCGGCAGTATCAATGCAAACCTCGAAAAAAGAATCAAATCAAACCAAACACTAACGCTAATCCGTTACTAATAACGACACATATTCTATAACCAAGAAAATCGAAACCGACAAGCAAGTGGGACACTCCACTTATATATAAAAACAAACCATAAGTCCTAGATTAGGTTAAAAATACCATAGTTAGCAGAACCGGACCGGACCGGCCGGTTCAACCGGAAAATCGGTAAACCGAACCCTATATCGGTCCGGTCCAAAGATAGGACCGTTCAAGGTCAAGAACCGGAATGAACCGGTTAAACTCGGAACGAACCGGCCAAAACCGATGAAAACCGGCTCGGGTCGAACCGTTCGGTCCCAACCGAAGGCGAAGCTACGACGCACCTGGGCTCTGCAAGAACACCATGCTCTCCTCATGCTCCAGTGTGCCAAGTGTCAAAGCTTTGTGTTTTTTGGAAAATTCTTTAAAATGGCTATGGGGTTCGAACTTGGCACATGAAGGTTGCAAGTAGGATGCCCATGCCACCAAGCTACTTTGCTTCTTGCTAACATATATCCAAATTATAATACATATAGTAAGTTTTTATTATACTTATATTCAATTAATTTTAATTTTAAAGTCCCTCATTTTTAAATCAATTATATATATATATATAAACAAAAAAATTATTAATCACAAATTATTTTTTTCATGATTATATGATATCTATTAATATTATTTTTTTTAATAAATAATTGTAGTATATAATAATAAGTAAAGACTCACATGCAGTTGTCTTCGTATGAAGTTGATAGTTGAAAATCATTAGATTATATTTAGTTAAACTTATCAAATCATCTAACTATTTTTAAATATCAACTTCACATAAAAATTAACTATATCTAAGTTTTTATTTATAATAATATAATAATACAATAAATATAAATTAATTAATAAAGTATTAAAATTTGAAAATGATAACTATTTTTATAAAAACAAAATAAAAGTACTTATAACAAAGAAAAAATAATTAAATTTTACATAATTATTTAATTATACCGGGTTAACCGGTTCAACCAGTGACCCACCGGTTGAACCAGTAACCCAGTGACCTAGTAACTTCACCGGTTCGATCACCGGTTCGGTTCTGATAACTATGAAAAATACACTCTCATTCATTTTACTCGTATTAACTTTTTAAATACTCTTTTAATTTGAGTGTCGGAGTGTCTTTTGCAGGTACTCTCGTCATTATATTTCGCAATACCAAAATTAATTTCGAAGGCTGTTTTCAGGATGACGTATAGCTCTCCCCAAAACTAAATTGTCATGCAAGAAATTACAGACTTTGGCTGAGCAAGAATGGAACAAACTCTATAGTTAACCATAAATATTATGAAATTTTCATATACAACGGTTATATAATTAATTAATTAACATACATATAATATATAATATATATGTAACATATAAGTGCAACGGTCATATTCATATATTAATACATGTAATATATTAATATATAATATTATTTTTTTATTTTAATTAATTTGTCACATATCAAGTATTTATTGGAATGTAAAATTTTTTTTTGAAAAATGACTCCCTTCTTTTAGTACACGTAAAGGAATTCATATGAATTTTCATTTTAATACTTCAAAAATTTTTTGTATCAGAGGAGGATTTCTTCTTTTGCACTGTTGGAGTTGTTTAAGAGATTGAAAAATTGGAAGAGGGAGGGAAAAAGAGTTTTAGAGTAAATAGCAAAAGTTTAACATATAATATTTTTGGAGTTTGAAAAAAAAAAACTTGACCCGATTTCACTAAAAATTGCCTATGTTAAAGTGGGTCAAAGTGAGTCTTTTATATGTTCGATCCATTTAGTAGTTTGTAAGAATCGGAGGTTTTTATGTAGAACCGTTATAATAAAATAATTTTAGTACTCAAAATAGATTCAAAATTTAGAAGTTTTAAATTGAAAATAGAAAGGTGAAATTTGATTTCAATGAATTTTTCTGAGTTGGAAAATGTATCTTTTTCGAAAAATTTTTATAAAATTTGCGTACTGGCGCTTAAGCTGGCAGTACCGGCTCTAGTCTGTCCAGTACCGCGTATTTTGGAAAATAAGATTTTGAAAGTTGATTTATTGTTTTGAAAGGATAAAAATAATTTAGAATTGAAAACTGAACACTAATCTTAAAGGTTTTGGTCTAAAGTGTGCCAAACAGACCCAAAACGCTAACGGGTTGGATCGGGCCCAAGTTTGGTCCAAGCCCAACATATATAAGAGAGTTATGAGGCCATTTGGCCTCATTTTTCAGAAAAGAAAGAGAGAGGGACGGTGAGAAGAGAGGAAGAAGAGAGTGTACTATTCCCCTCCATCTTCCGGGAGTCATATCTTGAACTACGGAACTCCGATTGACGAGCCATTTATGGCCATGCAAAGTTCTCGTCGAGCTCTACGTTTCTATATAAGCAAATCTAGTAAGAAATTGCATCTCAATCCCGAGTTTTCAGCCCTAGAATTCTGCATTTTTGGGGTTATAGTTTTGAGTAGTTTTGTGGTTTTGCTTATTTAGGTGATTTCTAGTAGCGGGTAATTGTTGGGTTTTATCTCTAATCTTGTTGGGTAAGGTAAGATTTCGCTAAACTCTTGTGCTTAGTTGTTTTGTGTATCTTAGGTCTTGATTTTGATATATATGTGTTTTTAGTTTGAGCTTTGGTGCTTTTTGGAGTTATCTTGGCTTTTTGGTGGTTTCGTGCGGGGAGGATAATTGGCCGAGGTATGGCTTCGGTCTCCTCTATGTAATATGTAATATCACTGGACACTTAGCCTAGTTCACCTTAAGATAGGTTGAAGGATGTGATTGTATGATTAATTATATATAAATGTATGCTTCATGATGGTTTGGATGTAGGATGAATACGTTTGAATGAGATGATATAAATATATTGCTAGATGATGATTATTAATGGGTTGTGTTGGTGGGTGTTGAGATTTGAAGATGAATGTTGATGATGATTTTGATTGTTGGTTATTGTTGTTGATGATGATTGTTGAGAATTATCGGTGTTGATGAATTTTATGATGGATTTGGTTAATATTAGATATTGTTTGGTGATGATGTTGAAATTGATGAGAATCGTGTGAAATAATTAGATTGAGATGAAATGAGATTGATTATGATGCTTGGTATTAATAGATTTATGATTGATGAATGTGTTAGTGGGGATTGATTATAGTGTTATATATTTGATGTTTGATGGATGAGAATAATGAAAGGTGAAGGAAAATTTGGTATGAATGGTGGAATGGGACATAAAGGGTGAGTTATGATGTACATGGGAGTTTGGCATGGTTTTGGTTAAGTTTTGGTTATGAGTTTGGAAAAATTGAGAAATTGTGGGTTTTGGTAAAAACTGGTTTTTAGTGAATTTTGACGGGTCATAATTTGTGCCTCAATTTTCAAAATTTGTTGAAATTTATTTAGAATTAAAACTCATTGAAAAATCTTCAAATTGATAGAATATTTGTAAAATTTGGATTTTTGTAGAGGAAGTTATGATAATTCAAAGTTTGGTGTCAAAATCTGAAATTCTGTAAAGTTGTAGAATTTTGTGATTTCTAGTATGTGCGCACGCACAACCCTGTAAATTTTTAAACCTGTGCACACACACAGTCTTGTGCGTACGCACAGGCGGGGAAAGGCTCGCTATTGGCAGCGCTAGCACGACCTGTGCGTGCACATAACCAATGGAGTTTTACAACCTGTGCGCACGCACAGCCCTGTGCACACGCACATGTTGGGAATGATAGTCTGTTGGGGGCACTAGCACACCTTGTGCGAGTGAACATAATTGCAAACTATGGTGCCTGTGCGTATGCACACCCCTATGCGTACGCACACATCTTAAAAATTTCTTGGGCATGCGCACGCACACCACTGTGCGTACGCACATGCCCTGTTTTACAACTTAAACTTTGTTTTTAAACTATTTCACCTTCCCAACAAGTTTGTAAGCTCTTGTGACGCCATTTTAAGACGCTTGGGCTTAATTTTGGGTATCAAAGCATGGGAAAGGTCCTAGGAGATTTTAATTGGTATTACTTTGAAAAGTTAGCAAACGGAGGTTTAGGTTTCTGGTGTATTGAGAATGAGTTTGGTTGATAGAGAAGGAAGAGTAGTGAACTTGAGGATGACGGATAACGAATTGAGAAACTAATGAACTAATGAGTTTGGAATGGAAATTATGAATTGATGATGGTTGTGATGAGTTGAGGACCCAGAAAGAAATGATGAAATTATTGAATTACATGAGAGTGTGCAGATCCTATATCTCCAGCGTATCAGATTTCTTTGCTGCATGAATAGTTATTGTTGTTTCCTTCTCTGCTGCATGAAGTGTGCGGGACCTAAATTCCTGACGTAGTAGACTCCCTACTGCATGAGTGTGCAGGACACTATATTTCTGGAATAGTAGAATTGCTGCTGCATGAGTGTGCAGGACACTATATCTCTGGCATCGCAGAAAAGGCTACATCCAGGAGGATGTGTTGGGTTGGCATTTACGTACCGACAAGTGATATGACGAGCCAATGGGACATGTATTCATCATATGCATCTCTTATATGCTTGTTTGCTTTGATTACTTGAGTTTGCCTAATTGTATAATATGCATACTTGCTTCTTGAATTAATTGTGATATATGAATACTACCTATGTTTTACCTGTTTGCATTATCTGTGATTGTCTGGTTCTGAGGAGGCTAGATAGGCGGTGGCGATGGAATCGCACGGAGGGTAAATTGGTGAAGGCTGTGGGACAGTGGTGGCTAGTTTTAGTTAGAAATTACCTAAGATTAGATACCTTGTCTATTACTTATGGTTTAAGTTATTTATTTTCGTTAAGCTTGAATATAAGTTTGGTAGAAAGCTCTAGGATTCTCTCTGGTGTCATGGGGTCTTACGTCTTACATTACTGGGTACTGTTACCATACTGAGAACCTCCAGTTCTCATTTCATACGTTGTTGTTGTTTTTCAGATGCAGGTCACAACCCACCTCAGTGAGTTGCTTAATGGGAGCAGAGTGGAGGATTTTATTCTATTTTGTTGTCCTTTTGGCTATTTTGATTAGTACTCTCACTTTTGTATTTATTTTTGCCTTAGAGGCTCACTTTGAGAGTGATATTCTATATAAGCTGTTTTACTTTCAAAATTCTGTATGTCTGTATTTAATTAGTCGACCTAAACTCTACAGGCTCAGACTAGTATCTTATTATTATTATACTCTTGTATAACTACATATATCTTGGTACCTTACGTAGTGGATCTCACCTTTCATACTTGTAGCTTCGTGTGAACGTTTGGACTTTGTAATTCCATATTTGAGCTTATTTTATTCATCGGACTTCTAGGGTTATTAATCCTTCTTTATATATATTTATGTATGAGCCTTAGGATTGTCGTAAACCTTGATTAACCTTTGCTTTACGGCATGAGGTAAGGCTTAGGGTAATTAGGGTGTTACATAGTTCAACTCGGTTTAAGGTTGGGTAACCAGTTTTTCAGTTTAACTGACTAGGTCGAACCGAGTTTGATAACATTGACAAAAAGTCAAAGATATAAGCAAATTGTAAAATAAAAAAGAAACCCTAACGAAGTAAGAAGCAGAAACTTGAAAAATCAGTAAACTCCGAAATTCAGAACACCCAAATCTCTCCTAAAAATTCACAAAACGATAGAAAATAAAAGCACACCATCTCTATCTGCTTTTGCGGTCTGGTTCTTAAGGTAGTTTGCCATTGCAATCATCATTCTTCGCCATCATCATTATGTTCGCTTCTCGGCATTTTAGTTATGGATATGGTGCCCCCAAGTCAAGATACTTTATTAAAATAATTATTATAATAAAAAATAGTTCAATTTATCATGTCATTTAAGAAGTGTCCTTTTGGTTTATATTCCAGAGATATTTGCAACGTTAATTTAGGTCAGTATGAAAAAAATTAATGGTTTTGATTTAAAAAGAAATGAAACGGTCTAGTTAACTAGATAAGGTATGTGTGTAGTGTACTTAACTAGTTAACTAGACATAATGATAAAAAGTGGTACGACTCTCAAGGTGGATTTAGAATACATATAAATATATAATTGAAAGGAGTTATTAGACGAGAAGGCTGAAAAGGAGTAAATTAAAAATCGCAAACAGAAACACTCTCGTATCGACAATGCGTCTTTAAAGCGAAGGTAAAGATAAGTAGTAAAGAAGGATAAGATAAAGACAGGATATAAATATATAATACAAATATATAGCCACTAGTGGCGACCTGCAAAATTTAGGCTGGCTAAGGTACAGAATAAAATCAGTTTGACATCCATATTTTTTCTATCTCTCCCAAAATATACATCAAAATATCTATAGGCAATTCAAAAACATAGATAATTACATGTATATAAGTTTTTCAAAATAATTAAGGAAAATTCTAAGCAAAAATAAAACAGAGTCCAATGATCTTTGCCATCTTTCAAATAAACCACATCTCACTGTTGAGCACCTGGACTTGCATACAAAAAATAGAGAGTGCATACGGAATGAGAACTCCCGATCCATGGATTCCCAGTACGATAAAAGTGCCAAATAAATACAATGCACTGTAATAAAAACTCAATAAGCATCTTAAACTTCCTTTCTTCAATCATTCACTCTAGGTTCTCACTAATCCATGAATTAGGCAACTGTCCTAGGGGATACTATACTTCCAATTTCAAATAGAACTAGCCTTCAAGTAATTCCATTGGTCATTCCATATCAACATATAAAATCTCCACCTGGAGTAAGTGGAATCACTCCACTGCATCTACCCAGAGAGCTCAAATAATCTCATTACATATTCATCTTTATTATTCAATCCTTTTATTATCTCATCTCAACAAGAACAGCCCTCAGCGTTAACCGATACCAGCATGAGGGACCTCTCAATTGTACAAACACAAACAAAACAGACAAATAATACACAAGTAAATTCAAGTAAAGCAATTAACACATAGTCATATATTATACATAGGTAAACAACCATGACAAGTATCAAATCCAAACAATTCAATCAAATATAGATGATACATGTCTATCCTACTGGTCATGAGCTCACATGTCAGTTACTATGCCAGAACCTGACACATTCGGTAGTTAACTCGGACATTAACCTCTCTGCTATTTACTCGCTATATAGCATAGCCTCATAAGGTGAGTGTCCTGTACACCTCACAGATAGAGGAAACCTCGCAGGGTTGAATATCCTCCATACATCGCAGAGTTGAGTGCTCTGTACACCTCAAAGAGTTAAGTGCTCTATACATCTCGCAGTCATAAAGCCTGTATCTCTCGCAGGGTTAGTACCCTGTCATATCATCGTACTACCATTTATAGTTTCACCATCACTTTTCTTATCTCGTAGGCAGGACAGCCAGTATTTCTCATAGGGAGAGTGTCTTGTTCACCTCACAGGCATAAAATTTGTATCTCTTTCTAAACTCATTATTCGTTTCGCAGGGTGAGTGTCCTGTACACCTTGCAGTCACACAGGCCTATATCTCTTTATTCATAACCACAACAAGAAAGGGAAAATCCTCGACCTCAACTCGTCTATTCATCTCGGAATATAGTGCCCGTCACATTTCTCAATCATCATCTCATCAGAATCTTCACTCATATATATAACATATAACTCAGAGGGAATCATCAACCTCCCCAATCCATCATCATACCTCAGACCCATTGTTCATTTCACTCATTATCATCTTCATTATCAATCTCATTAACAATCTCCTCTCAATTTATATTCAATCTTTATTAAAATCAATTATCATCATCATTCTTTATCATAATCAACCATCACATTCATCCTCATCTTGTGTCACTTTACATTTTATTAATTCTCGTTTCTAACTCCTCTATCCTTAATTTCACCGGCTATAGACTCTTACCGGGTTTATAAAGGTTTAGAAGGTTAAAATAATGGTTAAAAATTCAAAAATCCACTTTTTAGAAAAATTGAAAAAGTCGCATATGCATGCACATGTTCACGTACACAAGGATTGAAAATTTGAGTGTCACGTACGCGAGCCCTTGTCCGCATACACGAGAGTTGAAAATAGCAGCCTTTCCTCACGTCTCGTACTACGTCCGCATACGCGAGTTTTCAATTATGACACTTTTGTATATGCATGCCCCCTTCTGCATACGCGAGATCACTGGGCAGTGCCCAGTGTCCGCATCACGTGGCACCTCTACGTATACATGATGTTGCAGAATTGCAAAAAGTTGTTAAATGAAAAATTCAGTTTTTGAGCCTAATTTTTAAGCCTTCATATCTTTTTGTACAAAATTTATTTTTCAACCATTCTTGAACCGTTGAAAAGATTGATAAATAAATTTTCATAAAAATCTAATTTTAAAAGCTTTTCAACTTTGAGGACTGAGTTACGGTCTGCCAAAATTGGCCAAAAATTAGTTTTTGCCAAAATACACATTTACCAAATCTTCCAATTGTTCTCAAACCAACTCAGTTTTAAAACATCAAAAGGACCTCAAACCAACCCAATTCACATATTCACACTCAACCAAATTCAAACCTACCTCATTTGCTTATTTCAACTTAAATGTCATCCATTTTATCTCGAAGTCCTCATTTTTTATTATCCTATCAATTATTCCAATCTTTTACATAATCATTATTAAAATTTTATTGAATCTCAAGCATTATCACTCAATTCAATCATCACTTATTGTTCTACCTTTTTCTGGCCTCCGACCTAAATTCACGGCTTCTGACCTAAATTCACCAATTAAATACATAATTCATAAATATATAATTATCATCCAAATCATCACTTTTCACAATATACCAACTATTACAAAATCACACAATCCACATTACAATCATTAATTACCACAATATCATCTACACATATCAATTCTAACCAAATACACAATCTAAACCTAATTCTAGGGACATCTAACATAGGAATTCTCATCACACCACACGATATTTAAATGAAACTTAAAACTGTACCTTTAATGACGGCGGTTCACACCCAATACTTGAATTCTCCACTCTAAGACTCACCCCAAAAGTTCCACAAGCAAGTTCAAGTCCCCAAAATGTGACAAATTTATCCAACAACACTAACATAACTAATTTCACATATATATTATTCTAGGATTTATAGAATCTCATAAATCACAAGAGTTTTAAGATTCTTTACTTTAACCCATAGAAATAGTTGATGAAACTCATTAATAGCTCATACTAGAGCACCCCTAAACAACAAAAATCACAAGATTTTCTCAAAATCTAAATCAAAACATGAAATTTGAGAGAAAAATAAAATTAGACAAAGGACAATGAGATAATTACCACAATACCTAAATAGGATTGAAGAGGGTGAGAAGAGCGATGCGTGATCACAAATGACTGGTCAATCGGAGCATCGGAGAGAAAGTTATGGTGGATTGAATTTGGTGGGGAGTTAGGGTTTCTCTCGATCCCTCTCTTCTTCCATTTCAGCACCTCTCTCTCTTTTTATAGGATTAATGAGATGAAATTCTCATAACTAAGGTTTATATATGTTGGGTCTTCGGCCGAACTAGGACCCGGTTCACATATATGGTTTGTTTAGCCTAACTTTGAGCCAAAACCTTTAAGATTAGCATTTTAATATGCATTTTAATTATTTTTACCTTCTCAAATATAATTTTTAACTTGTTAACATTCTTCACTCATAATTAATTTTCTTAACTGCAGTACTGGATAGATCACGACCGGTACTTGCGGTCAAATTTTTAGTGCATGTTTTTACGCAAAAAAACTGTTTTCCAACTCAAAAAAATTCACCGAGTCCAAAAATTATATTTGAATTTTCAAATTATGATTCTAAATTTTTTTACTCCCGACGGCTCATGTTTAATTAGTTCTTTATTTAATTTTTGTTAAATCGAAATTTTACATAAAAAACTTGATGCGGGCCAAATGTCGATTCAGAATTTTCTCAAAAGAATTGCTTTGTCAGTAGTATAGTTTCAAACCAATAAATAACCCAAATCAGAGTTTAGATTGTGTCACAATTCAAATCAATAAAAACTGAAAGTTTTAAATCCTGGATCGTCTCTCAAAGAAATTACAATGAGGTGTGTGTATCATTAGTTATGAGAAAAAAGGATTGAATGCAAAAAACAAGAAATTAAATGACAAAAAAGTGAAGAGTAAACAAGAAAATTCAAGTGCTAAAAAGGCATTTTGGCAATGGTTGAGTCAAGAGTTCCTATCCAAGTCATTGACCACAAACATGACAATTAAGAAGAGTTAATCCCACTTCGTCATCCTCTAACATCGGAAAAAAGTTAATTAGGCATAATTGATCTTAATTCACAAGTCCTAGCCAACTCACTAATTAGTTTAGTGAAAGATTAGCGTCACTGAAAACAAAACCAACCAACAACCCTAAATCACCAATCAATCTTGGACATCAATGACTTAAGGTCACTTAAGTCTTCAATTCCAAGTCAAGAGTGCAAAATCTACTCTAAAACTAAGGAAGGCATTTTAACAAACACTTGAAATGCATAAAAGAAAAATATCATAAATTAAAAGAATTAATAAAAATCATAGCTAACCAATGCAAGAAAACAATAACAACAATTCAAATAAGCAATAATAAACATGAAGAACATCAATTGTATTAAAGGAAAATAAAAATTAATAAGTAAAATAAATAAACTAAGATACTAGAATAATAAAAAATAAACAAAACTAAATTAAAACAAAATCAAAACCTAAATCTAAGGAGAAATTAAACTAAAAACTCTAAATTTCTAAAGAGAAGTTGGAGCTTCTCTCTTTAGGAATTAACCTAAAACATAATTCTAAACTACTACTACTCTACTTCTACACTCTTTTGGTTGATCCCTCTTGAGACTTGCCTTCATATGCATCAGAAATGAGTTGGATTTGGTCAAAATTGGGCCTGAAATCGTGAGCCACGTGTTTACTTAAGTAAATCACGTGCCACTATTCGTTCGTACGCATTTGTCTTGCATATGCACAACTGGACAGATTTCCAAAACTTCATTTCTTCATGATTTATCCACTTTTGCATGTTTTTTCTTCATTTCTCCAAGCCATTCTTGACTTCTAAACCTTGAACACTTAAACAAATATATCAAGACATCAAATTGGATAAAAGTGAATTAAATTTAACAATTTTAAATCATAAAAAATATGTTTTTCACAATTGAACACAATTAGGAGAAATTCACAAAATTATGCATTTTCTATGAATAAATGCAAGATAAGTTAATAAAATCCACTCTTTTCAAACAAAAAATTATCATAAAGGGCTTATCATCTATTCCATCCGAAGTACAAATTCTCAAGAACTTAATTGTCAATTTACTCTTTATATTTTTGTCCAAAAACACATGTTTTTGACAAAAAAAACCCAGAATCAAAATACATATATATTTTTTTTCATTTACTATGGAGTATGTATTTTTTGGAATTAAAAAATATATATATTTTTAACCAATCATATTTTTTTTATTAAATAACATAATTGTTGTTACAAGGCGTACCTAAAATCGATTGTGTGTAAATAGACTAGACAAAAGGGGTTAAAGATGGCAGTGAAGGTACTTAAAGTGTCTTTGCATCAACTTCAAGGCGGTAGTTGGAGGTACTAGTAAGGGACTTTGATATCTAAGTTAGCAAGAGTTTAAGTTAATTTATATGAGAATTAGGTTAAAAAATACCTGAGTTTGTTAGATATTTATAAAGAGAGATGATAACTTAGTCATATGAGTTAATGATCTTATTAAAGTGAGTACGTAATTTCTTCTCTTATTGCATGGGATGTTAATTAGCCCACCTCGTATAGTTATTAATATTAAAATATTATGAAAAAAATGTATAATTAAAATTATAATTTTAAAATTATTTATTAAAGCACTTACATTTAAACATGTTAAAAAATAAATTAAAATTAGTATATTTAAAGATATTGAAAATTTTGAATTCATAACAAAAGAAAACTAGTCAAGAGACTAATTTAGTACATAACATTCAATTTTAAAAACTAAAATGAATCATTTAATACATATTCAAGAACTAATTTAATGTATATGCAATAATGGCATGACAGATAATATGTTGACAAACAATATTAAAATACGTTGTATAAGATGATATATAGATCAATAATATTGTGATACGTGATAGAATTATTTATATCAATATGTCACATGTTACTAACTGACTCATTAGTATACTGTTATATGTGGTCAAATCATAAAATAATAGATATATTAACTGTCAATATAATCAAAGTACGTTAATATACTCTTAACGAAAAATGAATCAAAAATTAATATGATACACTTTTATCAATATAAAAAATATAATTAATATAATTAAAATAAAAAAATAATACATATTTTTAATCTCAAAAATCATTTTGAAAGTTTAAGTCCAATAAATCATTACTTTTTGACAAAATAAGACAATACATCTCCAAATTGACCCCAATCCGAATGACAATGAGAATAATGCTAATAACAATAACAATTAAGAGTAAATCTGAGATGGGCTTGGCAAATACAACTTATAATTTGGCCTGTTTCACGTTGGACCGAATAATAATTGGAAAATTTAGTAAGGTTAAAGATATAATAACACAAAGATAATTTATTTAATTTAATATATAATATTATTTAATTATTTTAAGAATAATTAAAAAAATTAAACTATTTTAAACTTATTTCTTTATTATCCCACACTCGGACATACATTTTTATAAGAAAATATATAAAAACTCTTAAGATTCCAGCAAGGCAAACTGGAGAAGGTCGGAGTTACGCTGGAATTCATCCATATCAGGCTCGGTCATGGTTACCCATGCCTCTATGCCATCCCCAGTTCTTGTAGGAATCAAATATGTCACATTCTTCATAGGCAAATTAATGTTTCTCACCTTAATTGGCTTCCCCCATCCAAAATCAACTTCATAGAAACCAAATCTTGTCCAACTACTAAATCCACAACATGCAACAAGATTTTCAGCGACCCTTAATCTTGCTTCCTTGAAGAATTCATCGAACTCATCCAAACCGTCACCTTGAAGTAGCATATCTGAATAACCCGCACTAGTTTCTCTAACAGCATTCCTAACCATCCCCACCAAATCACACAACTCTTCTGTTCCATAACCTCCGTCACCCAAATCCACCAATTCAGAAATAGAATAAAGCCAAAGATTGCCAAACAAGTTTTTTGGCAACGGTGGCACCATTCGATTACGAATGTCGACGGCGTGGCACACCATAGAAGCCTTGTAACAGGTTCTGTTACACTCCCCAGAAGAACTTCCTTTTGCTACTTGAATTGCTGATTTCCATATGAGTGCTGTGACAGCTTCGACGCGAGTCGGATTAAAGCTTCCAAATCTAGCTCTCAATCTGGACAAGTCCGTTGGACTAAACAAGAAACACTTGGTCACGAGCTTTTCATTGCCACCACCGACCATGAGACTAGTGATGGCCCATTCTATTCCCCGTGGAGGGAAAATCAATGCTGCATCCATTTGAGGTGGGTCTACTTGGTTGAAAAGACCCTTTGCAGTTTTAGCCCAAGCATTGAGGAATGATGATGTTGCTTCGCCATCTGCTACCTTGTGTGAGAGGCACACACCAAGTGCAATACCCCCACACTTGAATTCACTCAACTGAACCGCCATGGTCACTTTGTGTTTGTCATCATTATGATCCAAACTACTAGAAACATTATTATATGGGTCAAATGGCAAAAGCTCCTGCATTTGGGATTGAGACCTTTTGAGAATATCTATAAGGTTAGTGGGGAATTTACACTCGATGTAAGGTACACCTTCATCATTACAATCAACAGAGGAAGGTGAGGTACATTTGAATCTTCCACAGAATGGGTAATATAGAGTGAGAACTTTGGATAAAGAAACCTTTAATTTATTGGATATGGTCTCGACATCATGAGTTCCAAAGGAACTATTAATATCAGTGGCTGAGTAGAATAAAATTATTGGAATATAGATTGGAGGAGCCATCTCATCAACGAGGGAGATTTTGAAATCTCTAAGGTGATTAGGGGTTGGAGACGATGGCTTTACCATTACCTTAATAGACACAATATCAAGTTTAGGCATCATTGTTGTTGGTTCAATCGATTTTTGAACTAAGGCACCGTTTATAGGTTTGTGTTTGCTTGGTATACTAGTGCGTGTACCTTTATATAGGAAAAATTCTTCTACAGTATTTGTTTTACAAATTATATTTGTATAATTTTTTTCATCTCTTTTGTGTATTTTTTCATCTCTTTTAAAAATTATATTTGTATATTTTTCTGTAAAATTATTTGTTTTGCATATTTTTTTATTTGCGCTCACTTTTTATCAATCATTTTTAATACTACAAGTGAAATATATAGATAAACGATGTATATGACAGTTTTTTTTTATTTTTTTAAACTGAGACAACATAAAATCAACCTAAAGCAGCACGTAATTATTGATATTGTATATTAACTATATTGGGTTGGTCTAGTAGATAGTTTACTAGTCCGTATAAGTAAGCGTTGAGGTTTCGAATCCTACTTTGTACACCAACTCATTAACAAGCAATAAATTCTTAAATAGAACTCAATACCGCAATAAATTAGACTTTAACCGATCAAATTGGAGAATATCGTGAGAAATAAAAAAAATTAATATTGCATATTTCAGTTACAATGCAAATTAAACATTAATATACTTGAAGCATTAAAGACTCACTGTTACTAATTATCTATCTAATTGGTTTATACAATTTCTAATCAATTTTTCAACATCCTCAATTATCTATTACATTTCTATATTTCTTCTTTTACATACATTCATCAGCAATTTCTTTTTCAATTTCTTTTACAACCCTCAATAATTCCAGGAACATCCTTCAAAAAATAGCGAAAGAGAACTACAATTGAAGAACTTTTATATATATATATATATATATATATATATATATATATATATATATATCTATATAACATCCATAGCACATTTGAAAAAATTTGCATAATTTTTAGAATTATTTTAGATGTTTACTCTAATGATGCTTACGTTTAAAATTAAAGTATTTTATTAACATCATATATTAATAAGTTTAGTATTATATATTAACATCACATAAGAAATTAAACGCAACATTACATAACATCCAATATTCAACAATTGTAATTTTCAAAAATATTAATAGTAATATCTAAAACTACTCAATTATATAAAATATGCAATATATTAGCCCGACATCTAAGTATATAATATTCATCCAAAGGTATGATGAAATTAGAATTCTAAAATATATATAATGCCATCCAAACTATCACTTAAAAATTTTATCCAAGTTATACACTAATTTATAATCATTGGAAGTATAAAAATCTTGAGTGCAAAAAACTGAAATGAAATTTGTTCATGTGATTGAGGACAATGGATTCAGAAGATTACAAATTTTTTAAAAGTTAATTAATATTTAAAATAAGAGAGAGTTCTTTTGGAGTTAAAGTAGTGCCTATACTGCTATAGTGCTATACAGATCAGGCTATGTAAATCGAATGTTAAGATACTTCATTTATTAATTAAATCCATAAGTAAATTTTTATTTAATTCTTGGATAATTGTCGTATCGGATCATTGAGAGAAGAAAGCTAGCTACCTGTTGTACAAGGCCATAATTAATTTACTTTTATATTCATCAATATTTTTACTAATAGTTAGAGTACCTTCCAAAAAATTTTGTAAGTAAAAACAAAATATACATAATATAACAATTATTTTTATAATTATATTTTATTATTGTAAAATATAATTAATTTTCAAATTAACTAACTAATAAATTAAAATATTAAAATAATAATTTAAATAATAACATAAAATATACACAATAATATAATTGCAAAAATAATTGAATAAATTAAAAAGGAACAACTTAATTAAATTCAAAAAAATTGAAAAATGAAATTGTAGAGAAACTGAATTTTAAATTCTGGAAATGTTGCAACTTGCAAAACACCAAATACTAAAGTATCAACACTAGCCTATTAACAATCTTAAATCACAAAAACAAAATCAAAATCAGAATCAAAATCAATATAAAAGATAAAATAGAAAGTCATTGATAAAAATAGTAGTGAAACTATAGTCTATATACATACTACTAAGGACTACTGTTTTGACTATAATTTCTTCTTATTTGTAATCACACGAATAAGAAAAAAAATGGTTTAATTACTCTGTTGGTATTTATAGTTTTATGAAATTTTCAATTAGGTCTTTAAATTTTTTTTCCTTTTAATTGAGTCCTTGCACCAAATTTCTTTTTAATTGGGTCTCTACATTTTTTTTCTTTTATTTAGGTTCTTATACTAATTCTTTTTTTTAGTTGAGTCCCTATAAAATTAAGCCAATTATTATTGAGAGGGACTTAATTAAAAAAAAAATTTAGTACAAGGACTCAATTAAAAAGAAAAGAAGTATAGAGACCTAATTAAAAATTTCACAAAACTATAAAAACCAATAGAGTAATTAAACCAAAAAAAATATGCAACAAAATATAAGAGTTTAATTTTTTTTTACATACATAAACTAACTTTTATTTTATAAGAGTTTAATTATTTTTTATTAAATAATTAATAATATTTTATAATATAGTGGAATCTTTTAATTTTGTTTTTATTTATGATTGAACACTGTGACCAAAAGAATAAATAGTGAGTGGGGTCAATTCATTTATATTATAAAGACAAATAAATTTTTTTCCTTTATACTAAGGGAAAATTTTTGAAAAGTCAGCCCACAGTGTACTATTTAAATCCGTCCCTGCCTACTACATATTGTATATACTTAATTAGTTCCTATTTTGAACTTTAACTAGTAATAATTATATTATTATTATTATTATTATTATTATTATTATTATTATTATTATTATTATTATTAAGATCGATTTACTTCATGAATAAGTCTTGTACACTGACTCTCCTAAATAAAATTCATCACAATGTCATGTATGCGTCTGTTATACTAACAGAATGGAAGCAATGGGTGGCAGTACGCGTCTAGCATGTCTAACTTGTCAAAAGAGACGAGTTCGGCTAAGAAATAAAGTCTACAAAAAAAAAATAACAAAAATATTATTCGTATATTAAAATCAATCACTAAAATCAGTTATTAATATATTTATATATAAATATATATAATTTAATTTATTTTTAATATATATTTATATTTTAACATATATTTTATACTAAATAACTAATTTTAATAGTTAATTTTAGTATATATGTAATATTGTCAAAAAAATAAATATGCTCGGTGCGCTAAACTTATTTAATTGGCTGAACTTTGACAGGATAAGGTAGACTAACTTGACGGGCTAATGTTTTTTTTAGGCAATTAAAAGGAGCCTAAGCTTGAAGAGAAAGGATAACACAGAGGCAATTATGCGAGATATGGAGGCCATTTCAATTAACTTGGTTTGATTGAGTAGTTAATTTATTCATTTATTATTAATTATTTTGTAACTTGGGATTTAAATTTTATCTGATATATAAATAGAATGACTCATTTTAATAATAAATTCTTAAATTGAGTTTAAATTTACGATAAATTCATAATTAGATGTCAAATTGAAAAATACTATAAAAAACGAAAGAAAAAAGAGACCCTATTTCTATGATCAATAAGCAAGGGACCTAGATCAATACAGGAGGAATGTCTAAAACCTTGAATCTTGAATTGCGTTTTTGACTTTGTCTCGATAACCAGTCAGCACACTTGTTTGCCTTTTTAAAAGTGTGTTAAATCGGTACTTTCTATGATCTATTCAAATAGTTAAGAATGTTATGTTGGAGAACGAAGGTTCTTAATAGTTTAAAGAATGGGGCTGAATTTATGGTCTCTTTTAATTTTATATACATTAAATTTTAAATCAGAATTTAAAATTAAATTGTTATAAATTTTGTGTTGTTATATTTTATCTGTCAACAAATAAAATAAAAACAGAATAAAGAAGAGAAATTAATTCTATGTGTTATTGTGATGTCAATAAAGTTGATTATGCACGAGATAATTTCATTTTGTCTCATAATAAATAAATTAAAAAAAATAGAGAAGAGAAAATAACACAGTCATATATTCTGATTCAATCACCATGTACAATCACTACAAGAAAAAATAATATTTGTAACAAAAAAAATTGTTACAAAAAATCGAAATTTTGAAACAAAAAGATTTTGTAACAAAAAAAGGGACCGTTGCAGTATGTCCCGTTACAAAAAGTTTTTGTAACAAAAAATGAAACTGTTACAATTCAAAGTGATATTTTGTAAAAAAAATTTCTGATACAAAAAATTGGAAGTCGTTACAAAAGTGGTAACAAATTTTGATCTTCAAGGTATTTTTGGTAACAATATATTATTTCCTATCATAAAATTTTGTTGTAAAATGTAACTTGATTTTGTAATATTTTTTTTCTTTAGTTACAAAAGCAAAATAATTATTTTGTAACAATTTTTTAATACAAATTGCATGCATAATTTACTAAATTATTTTTTTAATTAACTAATATATTAACTATTTTACTAAATAAGTCTACATTTATATAATATGTAAAAACATACATAATTCAAACATGTCTCATTTAGCTAAAATTGTTTTAGAATAAAATAACATTAGTAAGTACATTGATTAGTTCTACAAGTTATATGTCTTGCAAAAGTTTAACCAAAAGTTAAAAGTTCTAACATAGATTAGTCTCTATGAATCAAAATATTCTTGAGCCTTCAAGGTAGCATGTGATCACCATTTTAGCACTCCTGTAAATAAAAAAAAACCGAAACAAAAAATTAGAAACACGATATAACACTAATTATAATTTTTTTCATTAAGTTTTATCCAAAATGTTTAGAAAAATTTGGGCAGAACCTCCCCTAAAACTTGGATATTTCTACCGTCAATGGTTCCAACAAAAACAACCAATTCACAACTTATTTCTTGGCCAATACACAACTAAATTTATCAAACCAAATAAAAGGACATTTGTCATTTCTCAACCATGACACAAGTAAAATGTGATAAATAGATCCATAGACAAATTAAACTATACTAATAATATAGGAATCATCTAGGAATATGTATTAAAACCATAAGCAATTTTAGGAGTACCTTTAGTTGTCTAGTTTCTTTCATTGTCAAAGCGCGCTATGAAAAAGTTCATAACGGCTTGTTGAGCTTCTAATTGAGCTTTCATTTGAACTAATTCTTCCTCTTGTCGTATTTATTGCTCTTCAAATTTTTCTTTGAGTACATCTATTTCCTTTGTTAGCTCCTCACGGTCTTGCATTGCCTCTTGAAGTTGTGCTTGAATCCTTAACTTAGATTTTGAAGTCTTTATGCCATAACTTGCACAACTTTTCTCACCTCTTACAAGTAAAAAAGCTTCATTTGGAGTGATAGAATTTTTTGAATCATAGGATTCATTGATCATACATCTAATATCATCCTGCACAATCTAATTTGTGATTTGAAAATGAAGATAAAATTTAACTTCCATGCAATAGTAAAAGAAAAAGGTTAGTAATGTTACATCAATTTGCTTAACTTTTTCATTGACCCATTCTCCGTTATTCTTTTGATGAGTAATTTGCCACAATTCTTGAATGTTAGGCTCGACACCAGTTCTAGGATGGCACTGTAAATTTTTTAAAATGTAAAATATCACATGTAGTTAAGTGCAAACGTGACATAGCAAAAAATATAACACCAAATTAAAACTTCAAGACTATTTACCTGATCACATCTAACAACTCGAAATATTCTTCGACCAACAATATGTGGTACAACGTGATGCTTTCTATTATCTTTGTTTCTTAAATTTTTTTCCTATAGAAGACCAAACTCACAAAAGACAAAAGGAGTTAAGTTATAATTATTTCATTGCCCCAAAATAGCAAAACAACATAAGAACACCTCAATGGTTGTCACAATGAAAAATTCAAACTTGAAAAGAAGGACTTCCAAAGTAGGACCCCAAATTGTCCCATGTCTCCGAAAGAACATTGTTCGGTGGATTTTGAAGGCGCTCCTCTTTAATTTGATACAACTCATAGTGCTCATGCAATTTTGAGCGCCAACTTCGATAACATATATTAGCCTTAGTTAAAATCTTTTTGCGTATTACTTGCGTTTCTGCTATATTAAACTTTTTCTACATAAGATTGGTCAAAGTTAGTTAGCAGGAAAAAAGATTTAATATACATAATAGCAGAAAACATAAATATGTATTACTAAAATAAGGTTGCATATTTTTTGCTTGACATCATCTCCAACTTGGCTCCATTTCTCTACATTCAAAGGAGTATTTTGTCTTATAATAATCCCACTTTGGATGCAAACAGATCGGCATGGATGCCATTAGGAGCTAAGTTGTTCAAAGAGATTGGCAATTCCAATTTTTCATTTGTCTTTGTTTTCAACACCCTATTTGATGCAATCCCATGCAAAGGTCCCCTTTCACAAATACGCGATAAAACAGGGTTAGTGGCTGGTGCTGAAATAGGAGCTGTTGGGGCTGGGGCAGGGGCTGCTGGGACTGGGGCAGGGGCTGGTGTTATAGAAGTAGATGCAATAGCCCTTGTCAACCTCCGTGTAGCCATTATGTTATGCAATCTACAATAAAATTCACATAGATAACATTAAAGAAATAAAATAATAAAATATCTACATCATTTAATACACAATTACACAAAGAAAAGCACATCAATAAAATTTGGACATGATTCAAAATATATTATACTTTTCAAAAAAGTTAAACAAATAGAACAAAGAGTGAATAACTTAGCAATTACAAATATGATGTTAATTCCTAAAGTGTAACTACTTTAAAGTCAATCACTATCCTATGCAAAAAGTGGATAACTTAGCAATTGCAAATATCTTGTGATCCCCAAAATAAAAATACTAAGAAGCCAATCACTATCATTTGAATCTTCTATAGACATAGACATAGGCACGTCATCTCTATCTAATTCCATCAACAAATTGATATCACCCGAAGATGATACTTGATTAAAGCTTCCCATTTCAGCTTGTTGGTATGCCTCTTTTTGCATGATATCTTGCTCAGGCACATCATATGTATTGCGAGGCTTTACTCGTACCACAGTACACCAATTAGGCCTTTTAACTGCCTTTACATAGTATACTTGCTCAGCTTGACATGCTAAAATGAAAGGCTCATCCTTATATCTAACATATGTAACATCCACATTTGTGAATTCATACTTATCTTTACAATATCTCCTACTTTGATTTCATTCTATTGGAGGAACATCAAACCACTCACACTTAAATAAGATCACTTTATGTTTTTTGACATAATCTAACTCAATAATATCAGTCAACATAAGATAATAATCCACACCACCAGTCAATTCATCTCCCTTCACAATGACTCCACAATTTTGAGTCTTTAAAGATGCTTTATAGTTTTTACTACGAAATGTAAAATCGTTGATAGCACATGTTTTGTAGAAATGTGCACGACGATCAAGACCTCTTGCTAGAGAAAGTAGTTGATTATTCACCCGTGCACTCTCTATTTTGTGTAGATCTGAAATCTACATTAATGAATAGCGATTAAAACTAAATACTGCCAAGAGACTCTTCAATTCTACAATTATCAAAGTTTATTCATTTACCTTCCTTTCAAATCATTTCACAAATTGATCCTTGTGCCTTTTCTGCAGATTTCTTAGATTTTCTCTTGTTAAATTTGTCATATGTTCATCAACCCATGGTTAAACTTCTTCACAATTCTTCAGCACATAGAATTGAGCTTCTCTATGTTCTAAGATACTAAGTTCCTTGTATGCCCCTTTACAACTAAACTGGCCAAGTAATTTGAACACAACTATGCCTCTCATAGGTTCATTCTCGTCATGGTCAAAAATCTTAGAATTTTCATCCAAATATCTTCCCACAAGGGTCATTGCTTCTTCAGAGATATAACCCTCAGATATTGACCCCTCAGAACGTGCTTTGTTTCCTACATAACTCTTTAGTGTGCGTAAATATCTAAAATTGAATTTTTAAGGAAGGTTAGAAACCTACATATAGAATACTATAAGGCAGATTCTAAGTTGTTGTCAATTCCAAAGGGCTAACCTCTCAACAGAGTACATCCAGCGATATTAAACTGGTCCAGCTAACTTAGCTTCATGGGCAAGATGAACGGTTAGGTGAACCATCACATCAAAAAAAGCCGGAGAAAAAACGGTCTCCAATTTACAAAGTGCTATTGCAATCTGGGTTTAAAGTTTGTCTAGAACGTCCACCTTCAATTCCTTGGAACAAAGCTCTCCAAAGAAAATACTTAGATGTATCAACGATTCACAAACTTCTTTGGGTAAAAGCTCACGAATTGCAAATGGTAGCAGCCGTTTTAATAGGACATGGCAATCATGGCTCTTCAAGCCATAAATTTTGCAATCTTCAACGTGCATACACCTTCAAATATTTGATGAATACGAATTAGGCATCTTGAGTTCTTTCAAGAACTGACAAAGAAGTTGCCTTTCATTCTCCTTCTTGTTCTTTGACAACGTATATTTGGCTATCGGCATCACAAACTTGTTGCCCACCCTACAAGGATGAAGGTCTCTCTTGATACCCATAAGTTGAAGATCAAGTCGTGCATTAAGATTGTCCTTTGTCTTTCCATCTAAATTTAACAGTGTACCCAGTATATTATCGAAGACGTTCTTCTCTATATGCATTACATCTAAATTATGACGTAACAATAATGTCTTCCAATAAGAAAACTAAAAAAAAATGCTTTTCTTTTTCCAATTTTCAGCCACCTTGTCATGCTCAGACTTCTTTCTCTTTTTAGTAGAGTTTTCAAACTCCATTTGTTTAAAAGTCTTGAATTCTTCTAGGACATCATAACCAGAGAGTGGCTTAGGTGCTTTGCCAAGTTCCCTGGTATTGTTAAAAGAACTCTTATTCCTTCACCATGGATGATCATACAGCAAATAACGGTGATGACCCATATAGCAATGCTTGTGTCCATGTTTCAGCCTTTTAGAACTAGTTTCTCTGTGGCAACACGCACATGCTAGTGCACCTTTAGTGCTCCAACCGGATAATATGGCATAAGCTGGATGATCATTCATTGTCCATAAAATTGCAGCAGGCAACTGAAAATTCTATTTCTGAACCACATCAAATGTTTCAACACCCTCTTCCCCACAATTCTTTCAACTCTTCAATTAACGGTTGTAAGTATACATCAGTAGAATTGCCAGGGGATTTAGGACATGGAATAAGTAAAGATAACATCCAATTTGAATGTTTCAAAACCATCCATGGAGTATAGTTATATGGAATGAGAACAACTGGCCAAGTACTATAGAAAATGTTCATATTGCCGAATGGATTAAATCCGTTACTAGCAACTCCAAGCCTGATATTTCTAGCATCACGTGCAAACCCTTTGTGTTCCTCATCAAATGTCTTCCATGCTATCAAATCTGCTGAGTGTTGTTAGGACTCCATCGTCAAGCCGTTTCTCTTTATGCCACCTTATTGCTAGTGCTGTTTCTTCACACATAAAGATCCTTTGAAGCCTAGGTTTCAATAGAAAGTATCTTAGTATCTTCTGGGGCACCTTCTTATGAGAGTCATTTTTTTCAGCCCCCTTCCCCTTCACATATCTAGATTGCTTGCACTTTGGACATTCATCAAGATCAGCATATGCTTGCCCCCGAAACAAAATGCAATCATTCACACAAGCATCAATCTTCTCGTAATCTAATCCTAAATCTCGAATCACTTTTCGAGCATAATAAAATAAAGTGGGACGGGAATTTTTCTTTGGAAATATCCTTTTTAGAAAGAGCAACAAAGCATCAACTGAATTGTTACTCCATCCATAGCGACGTTTCATTTGAAACAACTTAACAATGAAAGATAATCTTGATATCCTACTGTCCCGATACAGGCTTTGCTCAGCATCCTTCATTAGCCTCTGGAACCTTTTTGCCCTTCGTAAGGTTCTTCTGCTATATTGTCATCTACGTTGCCAACAAAATTTTTTGGCGTCTCCCCTAGTGTTTCTCCTCTAAAGATGTTATACAACATCTCATAAGTAGCAGAATCATTCTCCCTTTCACAATTAATTTTATTTAGATTAGAGAAATCTCTAGTGGATGTATCTTGAAGACTTTCACCATGATGCACCCATGTTTTATATGAAGTCACTATCCCCCATTGGCGTACATGATGATGAACTTCATTTCTAAGTTTGAACAAAAAATTGTTGCATTTGGGACAAGGACAACGTATTTGATTTTTCACACCAGGTTGAGAGAAGGCAATTTTCAAAAATAATTCATCGAGGCACTTCCTAAACTCAGGAGTACGCCTATCAAAATTAATCCAATATTTCTGGTAATTGACCATTGGACTAATTTCTGCAGGAGACGAGAACGGATAGAATGATGTAAAGAGTGGAAAAAAAGAGCAGCAAGACATAAGCTAGCATCACATCGACTATCCCTTTCAAAAGGCTTTATGTAAACTAAATTCCAAGACGGTTCTCTATGACTCCGCAATACAAACTATCCTAATTCAATCCATTGTAAAAAAATCCAAAAATATAAAAAAAAAACAAAATCAAAATCACTAAAAAAGAAAGCAAAAACTAGAATCAAAATAATAGAACACAGAAACAAAAATTAGAATCAAATATCAACTCTCCAAATAAGCTAAAATAAGATTATCAACCAGATATAACACTTAATATTTTCAACCACAATATCAGCAGAATCAAGGTTCAATATTTTAGCTAAGATTATCAACTAACAATATACTTAACAATACTCAAATAAACATCACTTATCTTCAACAGAGAAGTAATTAGACCAGACCAGACTAGTAGGAGAAGGACAGCCGAATCAGACCAGTAGAGGCAAAGGACAACGCCGGATGAGCAGAGAAGCATAAACTATCATAATTCAATGCAATGTAAAATACACAACATTAGTAACAAAATTTAATCAATATTTCTATGTTAATAAGGATAATGTAGTTACCTACTTTACTCAATTCACAAACACAAAAATATATAAAAAAATAGAATCAAAATCACTAAAAAAGAAAGCAAAAACTAGAATCAAAATAATAGAACACAGAAACAAAAATTAGAATCAAATACTAACTCTCCAAATAAGCTAAAATAAGATTATCAACCAGATATAACACTAATATTTTCAACTACAACTTCAGCATAATCAAAGTTTAATATTTCAGCTAAAATTATCAACTAACAACATAGTTAACAATACTCAAATAAACTGCATTTACCTTCAACAGAGATGTAATCGGAGCAGACCAGACCAGCAGGAGAAGAAGGACAGCCGAATCAGACCAGCAGAGACTAAGGACAACGCCGGATGAGCAGAGAAGCATAAACTATCCTAATTCAATGCAATGTAAAATATACAAAATTAATAACAAAATTTAATCAATATTTCTATGTTAATAAGGATAATGTAGTTACCTACTTTACTCAATTCACAAACACAAAAATATAAAAAAAATCAAAATCACTAAAAAAGAAAGCAAAATCTAGAATCAAATAAACTGAACACAGAAACAAAAATTAGAATCAAATATCAACTCTCCAAATAAGCTAAAATAAGATTATCAACCAGATATAACACTAATATTTTCAACCACAACATCAGTAGAATCAAGGTTCAATATTTCAACTAAGATTATCAACCAACAACATAATTAACAATACTCAAATAAACTACACTTACCTTCAATAGAGACGTAATCGGAGCAGAACGGTAGAAGACGAACGAAGCAAGGGTGAACCAGGCTACCAGAGACAAAACACGATGCAAACTCCAGTAGAGAAGCAGAGCTGACAGTGACCACGAACAACAACGATCACCACCACCACGAAGACCCCTGCGACGATGACCACAGGACGATGGCGCACCCGACGGAACGAACACCAACGAAGACCACGACGCCGCCGCACATGATACGATGGCGGAGGAGACAGTGCTTGCAGAGTACATGACAACGAGGCTGACATTTTTCGGGAGCTACATCGGTGCTTCTTCTTCCGGCAGCAGCTGCATGTTGCTTCCCAGAGTAGCGACACTCAGATGAGGGTTGAGAGTGAGGGGTGGAAATTTAGGATTTTTTACAGCTTTACTCTTTCACTTTTTACAGATTTCTTTTTAGTATCTTAGTTTTTTTTGGTATATTTAATTATTGTTATTTATATTTATAAGTTAATAAAATTTCTTTAAATTTCACAAATTAATTTTTAGTTAACTTTCAAAATCTGTTATTAATTAAAATTCTATACTAATTTTCTAAAGGAATATAAATTAATATTTACAATTTTTAAAAATTAATGAATATGTAAAATATATTTTAAAAGAATTATATAAACAATTTTTTTTAATTTTGAAATAAAATAAAATTATTTTAAAAAATTATATAAACAATTTGTTTACTCTTAAAGTACTTAACATTTTGAAAATTTTTTTTTATAAAATATACTTATATTTTGTGACACAAAAATAACTTGTTACAAATAATGTTAAATTTTGTGACAAATTAATTTTTTGTAACAAAATAATTTAAATTTTTGAAATAAAAAGATATTTTGTTACAAAACAATTGGGGTTTTTGAAACAAAAAAAAATTTGTTACAAAATATTTCAAATTTTTGTAATTACTTTACTTTTTGTTACAAAATATTATAATATTTTGTAACAACACACTAACTCGTTACAAAAGCTAACATAATTTGTAACAAAAAAATAGATTGTTACAAAATATTTGAATATTTTGTAACAGTTTGTAATGTTGTTACAAAACATTATTCTTTTGTAACAATCACCAATTATCATTACAAAAAAATATTTTTTTGTAACTATTTAAAATTTGATATAAAATTTTTGTTATAAATGTTCTATTTTTTTGTAGTAAATGTAGTCTACATCCAGTCTCCACCATAACTATAGTGAAAATTTCACTATCTTTTTCAAAGATTTATAAACACCAATTCTAAAGGATTCTACATAATCCTATCAGGAATAAACCAAATTTCTAACTATGCTTTATTTAGCTAGGTTCATTCTCTAAACTCTCAACACTAAATGCTCATCCAAATTAGCAAAAAAAATCCCTCATGTTCATGAATACAAAATAGAAATGATAACAAAAGAGATTGACATAATTTCTGCCTTTTCTCCAAGATTACTCTCTTTATCTTTTCTCTCAATGGCTTTTATTGATATCTTATAGATTTCTCTTTTTTCATTGATTTGAAACAAAGAAAGATAAAACTGAAAAACAGAAATTTCAATGTAAAACCATGAAGGAAAAGAAGATATAGCTAAAGTGCTATGAATACCCAATCAAAATGCTCTCTCTCCTTACTTTAATTTCTAGTTGTTTATCCTTTTTTATAAGAGTAAAATTTAATAAAGCACAAGGACTTTGTCTTCTTTCCTAAAAATCAGAGAAGAGACGCAAAGAAGAGATAAAACTACAACAAAGTTTCATGGCTAGTAAAGTTTGTCTTAAAATCTGACCTAGCTATTTCTCTTTCTCCTTTTTCTTTTGACTTCAAAGATTTACACCATTGATCATTATTTAACTTTAAATTTTAATTTTGGTCTTTGATTTACAGCAGAAAAATATAACCTCCATTTTCTTCTTCTTACCCAAAAATGTACAACAAAAAAAAATCCGAATTAAAAAAAATTACTATTTCTACAAAAGTAAAAAGATACTTGAATTTTTTGTTTTTTAAACCAATATTACATGAAAAACTACTAGCCAACCAAGATTTCTGTAAGAATTTTGGGTTTTCAAATTATATATAATGTACTTTCATGGCACAATTTAAATTTATTAATAAAAAATTATTAAAAAAATAAAATTAGATTTTTAATATATTTATTATATATTTATTAAAATAAAATATTTAAAATTTTTTATTAATAGTAATTTTAATATATCATGTTAGCTAAATTTAAAAATTTAACAAACACAAGGATCAATTTACCAACTTTTCATTCCAAAAAAAAAAGAAATGTTTGACTGTTAATATTTTAAACTTTTATTACAGAGCAAAAAACATAGATTCAACTCATTGGATGACAAGTTTAGACAAAATCAGACTAATATAATAGGATGAACTAGTAATACTAAAAAAAATTAAAATTATTTTATATAACTTAAAATTTAATTATTATGTGTTTTAAGATTATTATTTACAAATTTATTATTTTAATAAATATATAAATATATGAAGCATTAATTTTGTTTTTTTATAAATTTTTTTAATTAATAATTTTAACTTGTATTTTTAAAATATATGTTAATTAAAGTTTTTAATTTAATATTCATAAGTTTATGTCTGTAATATTTATAATTATATATTTATTATTTTATAATTTATAAATATAAAACAAAATAAATTTAAACAACTTTTTATTGTTTATCGAATTTTTTTTTTTTTTTTTTTTTTGTCGGAGTGAGTCGGCCTATTTTGCTTCTCCTATTAATAGTGGGACTGTGGGAGAGGTAGCCAGATTAGTAGTTTACAACTAATGCTACGTCTTGCATAGGCTGAGGTGTAGTTTGATTTAATGGTTCCAACTTCCAACACAGTACCATGCAGTGTTGATGAGAGTCTCCGTACGTTGTGATGTTGAGCTACACTTTTGTGTTTTGTCCCGTGCTTGGCTATTTTGAATACAAATAAATATGGACAGTTCTATGATTATATATGCCTTTTTAATCACATCAAGATATCTTTTTAACTAGGAATCGATTTTACATTGTATTTAAAATTGTCCAAAAATTTAACTTGTATGGCATAAATTGAATATTTTTTGTTATCCTCTGAATTATTTAAAAAATTGGTTGTTACATCATAGCAAAGAATATTCATTCAAGTTCTTTTCAAGATTTTGGTGGATATGACGAATAAGAAATAATGACATCTTTAATCCTTATGAAAATTGGCCTCTGAAAAATGTAATTTGTCTGGTATTAGCTTTAGAAAAGAAGTTTAGAAATATTTTTGAATTACAAAGTATGTCCCTTTCCTCTATTATAAATTCTAAATGGTTTTTGAAATCTCCATCTATTGGTACTTTTAAAATTAAGTGTAATGCTAGTTATCTTGGTTCGGGTAATAGTGTTGGTTTTTCTTATGTTATTAGAGATTGTAATGAGAGTTAGCAGATGAGGTGTTTGGGAATGATTGAGAATAATAGTATTTTTTAATGGGAATTGTTTGCTATTTGAAGAGGATATTTCTTAGCTTGGGATGTGGGTCAACGAGATGTTATTTGTGAGACGGATTGTGTGAAAGTATTTAATCTTGTTACTAATCACCAAGATGGTTCTGGGTTTATTGATCTGTTGGTGCTCAAAATAAGGGATATCATGCATTGAAATTGGCGTATGGACTTATGTTTGATTATGAGAGATGCAAATACGGTGGCAGACACCATGACAAAGATGGCAATGAGTTTACAACTTCATCATGTGGAGCTTCCATTTTTTTGGAAGGAGTTTAAGAATAGTCTTAATAAACGAGACTGTCCATCTATTTAAACAGTTTTTTTATTTTTTTTTTGTTTTTTTTAGTTTATTTAAGTCACTAAAAAAATATGGTTTTTTAATTAAGTTGAAATTAGTTTAGTAGTTAGTAACAAATTCTTAATGAAACTCCGATTCACAAAATTGATAAAATAATAAAATAAAAAATAAATTATTATTAATTTATAAATTCTATAAAATATATATTTTATTATCTTAATTTAAAAATAATTAATTTTTCACCTTATAATAATTTTATCAATAAATTTTTTATTTTAGTAGATCTTAATCTATCCCTCTTTTACTCTAATTGCAATTACACTCCAATATGGGTACTATTGCGATCAATTTCAAATTGTCATTGATCCCTAATATAGCCATCGTCAGTAATATTTAGGTTTAATTATTTTATTAGTTTTTATAATTTTATTAAATATATAATTAAATTTTTATATTTTTAATTAAATTTTTATATTATTTTTAATTTTATAATAATTTTTTTATATTAAAAATATTAAAATTAACAAAATATTTTTCCTAAAAAATATATAGTTAAAGATTAAGTTAGATTTTTAGTTGTATGTATTTTTAATTTACGAAAAAATATTTTATTAATTCTAATATTTTTTACACTATTAAAAATTTAATTGCAAAATTAAAAATAATATAAAAATCAAACTAAAACTATATATATAAACTTAATTACATATTTGATAAAACTATAAACAATCAACAAAATAATTAAACCTAATATTTACAATCAATCCTAAATATATATTATTAGGGAGTATGTATTTACAGAATGGATATTGCTTCAATTATTTTAATAATATATATTTTTTTAATTTATGTAAATATACAATGAAAAAATAGATATAGTGTCATTATAAAAAATATAAGTGATGTTCTCTTATGTATTTATAATATAGGAAACATTTAACATGTATCATGGTTTTAAACATTTTTAGCCATTGTTTTCATATATATAATTAAAACAAGTTTTATGATTAAAATTATTGACTAAAAATAATGAATAGTATATTCAAGTGCTGGCAAAGTATATGAATAAATCAAAGCTAAAAAATATTAAAATTATCCAAATATAATTTTTGTAGAAATGTCACATTTAATTGTTCTTTTATTTTTATTTAATTTATTGGAAATTTTCACAATTACGGAAACTTTTACAAATTATATATTTAAACATAATTTATAGAAATTTTCACAAATTATACATTTAAACGTAATTTACGAAATTCCAGAATAGATTATAAAAACTAAGAATTTGAATATAATTCGTGGGTGTTGGTGGTCCCCCGCTAAGTAGGACCCACATGTAGCGACCCTCAATTTTAAAAAATATAAATATAAATAAGTTATAATTTATTTTATAAAATTAGAATTTCTTATTTTTAGAAAATTATTTTTATTATTAATAAATTAAACTAATTTTATAATAATTTGAATTTAATCAAATTTATATTATTATTATTATTATTATTATTATTATTATTATTATAAACATTGGATATAATTTTTATGAGTATTATATGTATTATAAGTTTATATGATTTTACTCCCTAATATTATAAATTTACTGTTGTTATTATATTTACTACGTTACTATTATTATTACTATTATTACGTTTATTATTATTATTATTATTATTACTACATGATTATCACTACTATTACTAGTATTATTATTACTATTATTAATTATAAAGCATGAAAGTAAAAAGCGGTTTATATTTTGCATTAAGTTACATATATATTATTGTTATCATTATATATTGGATTGTGTGTATATATATATATATATATATATCATAAGACTTATATAATAATAAAGAAAGCCAAGGCGGTAGCTTATAGGCTTCCTTAACACACACACACACATTGTGTGAATATCGTAAGAGAACGATAAAAGAAAAAAAAGGAAGAGCGTAGCCGAGAGAGAATAAAAAAAAGAACCTAAACCCTACTAAACTTCTGGCTTCGATTTCTTGCAATCTGTAATTCCAATAAAAAATCTAATCCGATAAAAGTATTCGTATCGTCTTCCTCTACACGTTGGCACCATTTTTGATCGGTGGAAGTTGACAGTGACGTAACTCCTCTACTCTTTGAGTTTGGCCAACAAAAGATTTAGGAGGTACAGACGATTCTGGACGTTTTCTTCTTCGATAGCTCGGTCAGAAAACTTCTCCAGAGCTTTGAATATTTTGATTCCATACGAAGGTATGGTTTTGGTTTCTCGTAGTTAATGTTTAATGTCACGTGAAAACTTAGGCTAGAAGATTTTAAGATAGGAATGAAATGAATGAATAATTGATGGATTGTGTATATGGTATAAAATGTGAGGTTTAGCTGTTGTCAATAATTTGCTGTTGAAGTTGGTCGGTTTGGAAAAAGATTTAATATTGGTATTTGTTTGATTATGAAGTAATTTGTTACTGGAAATTATTTGAGTGATTGAGAGGTGTTTGGTTTGATAGTTGGGACCCTTGAAGGGTGGCAGAAATTTGAGTCTTAGAGGAGTTATTGCCAAAGTTTCTTTAAGAATTGGAGTTTTGATTTGAGGTAATATTTTTAAAAGGGAAAGAGATTATTATGTGGCTTGTGTATTTGAGACTATTTGTTGATCCTCTGTCGCAAGATGTGACCGGGCACTTTAACTCCCCGGATTCCCCCATGGGCATGCATATATATATGAATATTGGATATTATATTTGAGCTTGGAGTTTAACTCCATGGAATACTATATTATTGAGCTTGGAGTGTAACTCCATGAATATTATTGAGTTTGAAGTGTGACTCCATGGAATATTATATTTGAGCTTAGAGTTTGACTCCATGGAATATTATTGAGCTTGGGGATGCGCGCACAGAGGGACTGTCCAATGGTTAACTACCAGGACATGTCGGGTTGGCTGTATAACCGACAGATGAGACTCATCAGCCATAGGACAGGCATACATCATATGCATTTGTTTGTTTGCTTGAGTATGCATTGTTTTGGTTTGCTTAACTGTTTAATTCTGCTTATCCGCTACTTGTTCTACTTACTGTAAATGCTTCTCTATCTGTGTTTTTCTTGTTTGAACTGTATATGTATGTTTTCTTAGAAATTCCTCTTGACGAAGGTGTGAGGAGAGAGGGTTGTTCCACCAATGTCTCGGATGATTGGAGGAGTCAGAAAGTGAAGTATTAAGTTAAAGTTAGATTCAGAACTAGAATACCTTAGATAGCTTACCAAACTTTTGGTTTAGTTTATTTTCCTTAAGAATGATTCTGAGTGTTGGAGTTATAGGAATGCCTCTGGCTCTCCCGGGACCTTTTATATTAACTATGCGGGCACCTTTACCATACTGAGAACCTTCAGTTCTCATTCCATACTATGTTGTTGTTTTTCAGATGCAGGTCGAAAGGTATCTCATTAGGCGTCTGGACACCTAAGCGAAGTGGTTACTGGGTTATTTTGGTGTGTAGTGATGTATATACACGTACTTAGCTTTCTCTCCGCATAACTTATTCTTTTTGATCCTCCTAGAAGTTTATGGAGAGGCAGGGTTTTGTTTATGTACATTTTGGATTTTGGATATGTATATATATATATATATATATATATATATATATATATATATTCTCCAGCCAGCCTTGACTTCGTGGATTGAGTGAGGAGCTTGTTATTTTGTACCTTTGGCTTTCTATTCATACTTTTATTATCTTACGTTTGATAGTTATAGTTTGACTCACACGCAAGTTGTTCCATTTTCGGAGCGTGGCGCTTTTCATTTTGCGATTTTGTTTTACCCATTTTTCAAGGCTCCTAGTCTATTATCTTCTTTCTACTACTATAAGTATGTATTTTATTTTTTTAGAAGTCGTAATACTTCGCCACCTCTGCTTTACGACTTAAGCGTAAGGCTCTGTGTGGTAGGGTGTTACACCACAAGTTAAAACAAAATAAAATAAAATAAAATAAAAGAAAGTGGCTAAGCAACGGTAAGGAGGGAGAGAGAGATTTTGAAAAAGTTCTCACTTTTGAAATAAAACAAAACAGAGGGAGTGGAGGAGTGTTTTCGGCATCGAAGAGGAGAAGAAAATTGGAACAAAAGGCAAGCTATTTTTGATTCGATTGAACCGGTAAACTTGCTCTATTTATTATAAAATTTTAGTATGTTATTCCTGGTGTAGAGATGAACATTAGGATATAATTTGCTAGTTGTATTGTGGTGGGCGGAATTGTAATCACTACAACTTCGCACAACTAACCAGCAAGTGCATTGGGTCGTCCAAGTAATAAACCTTACGCGAGTAAGGGTCGATCCCACGGAGATTGTTGGTATGAAGCAAGCTATGGTCACCTTGTAAATCTTAGTCAGGCAGACTCAAATGGGTATAGATGATGAATGAAACATAAAGATAAAGATAGAGATACTTATGTATATCATTGGTGAGAGCTTCAGATAAGCGTATGAAGATGCCTTCCCTTCCGTCTCTCTGCTTTCCTACTATCTTCATCCAATCCTTCTTACTCCTTTCCATGGCAAGCTTATGCAAGGGTTTCACCGTTGTCAGTGGCTACCTCCCATCCTCTCAGTGGAAATGTTCAACGCACCCTGTCACGACACGGCTATCCATCTGTCGGTTCTCGGTCAGGCCGGAATAGAATCCATTGATTCTTTTGCGTCTGTCACTAACGCCCCGCCTGCTAGGAGTTTGAAGCACGTCACAGTCATTCAATCATTGAATCCTTCTCAGAATACCACAGACAAGGTTAGACCTTCCGGATTCTCTTGAATGCCGCCATCAGTTCTTGCCTATACCACGAAGACTCTGATCTCACGGAATGGCTGGCTCGTTTGTCAGGCGAGCACTCGGTTGTCAGGCGATCAACCATGCATCGTGTATCAGGAATCCAAGAGATATTCACTCAATCTAAGGTAGAACGGAGGTGGTTGTCAGTCACACGTTCATAGGTGAGAATGATGATGAGTGTCACGGATCATCACATTCATCAAGTTGAAGAACAAGTGATATCTTGGACAAAGAACAAGCGGAATTGAATAGAAGAACAATAGTAATTGTATTAATACTCGAGGTACAGCAGAGCTCCACACCTTAATCTATGGTGTGTAGAAACTCCACCGTTGAAAATACATAAGAACAAGAGTGATCATTGGTTTCGGCCCCAGAGAGGGAACCAGAAGAACCAAGATGAAAATACAAAAGCAAAAGGTCCTACTTATAGAAAACTAGTAGCCTAAGGTTTACAAAGATGAGTAAATGACATAAAAATCCACTTCCGGGCCCACTTGGTGTGTGCTTGGGCTGAGCATTGAAATATTTTCGTGTAGAGACTCTTCTTGGAGTTAAACGCCAGCTTTTCTGCCAGTTTGGGCGTTTAACTCCCATTTTGGTGCCAGTTCCGGCGTTTAACGCTGGGAATTCTGAAGGTGACTTTGAACGCCAGTTTGGGCCATCAAATCTTGGACAAAGTATGGACTATTATATATTGCTGGAAAGCCCAGGATGTCTACTTTCCAACGCCGTTGAGAGCGCGCCAATTGGGCTTCTGTAGCTCCAGAAAATCCACTTCGAGTACAGGGAGGTCAGAATCCAACAGCATCTGCAGTCCTTTTCAGTCTCTGAATCAGATTTTTGCTCAGGTCCCTCAATTTCAGCCAGAAAATACCTGAAATCACAGAAAAACACACAAACTCATAGTAAAGTCCAGAAAAGTGAATTTTAACTAAAAACTAATAAAAATATACTAAAAACTCAACCAAATATACTAAAAACATACTAAAAATAATGCCAAAAAGCGTACAAATTATCCGCTCATCACAACACCAAACTTAAATTGTTGCTTGTCCTCAAGCAACTGAAAATCAAATAAGATAAAAAGAAGAGAATATACTATAGACTCCAAATTATCAATGAAACTTAGCTCCAAATTAGATGAGCGGGACTAGTAGCTTTTTGCCTCCGAACAGTTTTGGCATCTCACTTCATCCTTTGAAATTCAGAATGATTGGCTTCTTTAGGAACTCAGAATCCAGATAGTGTTATTGATTCTCCTAGTTAAGTATGATGATTCTTGAACACAGCTACTTATTGAGTCTTGGCCGTGGCCCAAAGCACTCTGTCTTCCAGTATTACCACCGGATACATACATGCCACAGACACATAATTGGGTGAACCTTTTCAGATTGTGACTCAGCTTTGCTAAAGTCCCCAATTAGAGGTGTCCAGGGTTCTTAAGCACACTCTTTTTGCCTTGGATCACAACTTTATTTCTTTCTTTTTCTTTTCTTTTTCTTTCTCCCTTTTTTTCTTTTTCGTTTTTCTCCTTCTCTCTTTTTTTTTTGTATTCACTGCTTTTTCTTGCTTCAAGAATCATTTTTATGATTTTTCAGATCCTCAGTAACATGTCTCCTTTTTCATCATTCTTTCAAGAGCCAACATTCATGAACCACAAATTCAAAAGACATATGCACTGTTCAAGCATACATTCAAAAAACAAAAAGTATTGCCACCACATCAAACTAATTAAGCTAGTTTTAAAGATGAATTCGAAATCCTGTACTTCTTGTTCTTTTGTGATTAAAAATAGTTTTCATTTAAGAAAGGTGATGGATTCATAGGACATTTATAACTTTAAGGCATAGACACTAAGACACTAATGATCATAAGACACAAACATGGACAAACATAAGCATAAAAATTCGAAAAACAAGAAAATAAAGAACAAGGAGATTAAAGAACGAGTCCACCTCAGTGATGGCGGCTTGTTCTTCCTCTTGAAGGTCTTATGGAGTGCTTGAGCTCCTCAATGTCTCTTCCTTGTCTTTGTTACTCCTCTCTCATGATTCTTTGATCTTCTCTAATTTCATGGAGGAGAATGGAGTGTTCTTGGTGCTCCACCCTTTTGAATCTCTCTTCCATTGAGCGCCCTCTTCACAAATGTCTATGAGGACTTGGTCCAACCTTTGATCAAAGTTGACCCTTCTTGAGTTTGAAAGGGACCTCAGGGATCGCCTTTTTCAAGGCCACAATTTCATAGAAGTGGTCTTGATGCACCCTTGAGATGAATCTCTCCATCTCCCATGACTCGGAGGTGGAAGCTTTTGCCTTCCCTTTCCTCTTTCTAGAGGTTTCTCTGGCCTTGGATGCCATAAATGGTTATGGAAAAACAAAAAGCAATGCTTTTACCACATCAAACTTAAAAGGTTTGCTCGTCCTCGAGCAAAAGAAGAAAGAAGAGAGTGGAAGAAGAAGAAATAGAGGAGAAGAAGGTGGCTTTGTGGTTCGGCCAAAGGGGGAAGAAGTAGTGTTTAGGGTGTGTGAAAATGAAGGAGTGAAGATGGGTTTATATAGGGGTGAAGAGAGGGGTAGGGTTCGGCCATTATGGGTGGGTTTGGGTGGGAAAGTGGTTTGAATTTTGAATGGTGAGGTAGGTGGTGTTTTAGGGGAAGAGTGGGAGAGGTGATTAGTGAATGGGTGAAGAAGAAAGAGGGTGGTGGGGTTGGTGGGGATCCTGTGGGGTCCACAGATCCTGAGGTGTCAAGGAAAAGTCATCCCTGCACCAAATGGCATGCACAAATGCGTTTTGAGCCAATTCTGGCGTTAAACGCCGGGCTGGTGCCCATTTCTGGCGTTTAACGCCAGGTTCTTGCCCTTTCCTGGCGTTTAACACCAGTCTGGTGCCCCTTTCTGGCGTTAAACACCCAGAATGGTGCCAGACTGAGCGTTAAACGCCCATCTGCTAGCCTTACTGGCGTTTAAACGCCAGTAGGTTCTTCCTCCAGGGTGTGCTATTTTTCTTCCTGTTTTTCATTCTGTTTTTGCTTTTTCAATTGATTTTGTGACTTCTCATGATCATCAACCTACAAAAAACATAAAATAACAAAGGAAAATAGATAAAATATGACATTGGGTTGCCTCCCAACAAGCGCTTCTTTAATGTCAGTAGCTTGACAGAGGGTTCTCATGGAGCCTCACAAATGCTCAGAGCAATGTTGGAACCTCCCAACACCAAACTTAGAGTTTGAATGTAGGGGTTCAACACCAAACTTAGAGTTTGGTTGTAGCCTCCCAACACCAAACTTAGAGTTTGACTGTGGGGGCTCTGTTTGACTCTGATTTGAGAGAAGCTCTTCATGCTTCCTCTCCATGGTGACAGAGGGATATCCTTGAGCCTTAAACACAAAGGATTCTTCATTCACTTGAATGATCAGTTCACCTCCATCAACATCAATCACAGCCTTTGCTGTGGCTAGGAAGGGTCTGCCAAGGATGATAGATTCATCCATGCACTTTCCAGTCTCTAGGACTATGAAATCAGCAGGGATGTAATGGTCTTCAATCTTCACCAGAACATCCTCTACAAGTCCATAAGCTTGTTTTCTTGAATTGTCTGCCATCTCTAGTGAGATTCTTGCAGCTTGCACCTCAAAGATCCCTAGCTTCTCCATTACAGAGAGAGGCATGAGGTTTACACTTGACCCTAAGTCACACAGAGCTTTCTTGAAGGTCATGGTGCCTATGGTACAAGGTATGGAGAACTTCCCAGGGTCCTGCCTCTTTTGAGGTAATTTCTGCCTAGACAAGTCATCCAATTCTTTGGTGAGCAAAGGGGGTTCATCCTCCCAAGTCTCATTTCCAAATAGCTTGTCATTTAGCTTCATGATTGCTCCAAGGTATTTAGCAACTTGCTCTTCAGAGACATACTCATCCTCTTCAGAGGAGGAATACTCATCAGAGCTCATGAAAGGCAGAAGCAAGTCCAATGGAATCTCTATGGTCTCATTTTGAGCCTCAGATTCCCATGGTTCCTCATTGGGGAACTCAATGGAGGCCAGTGGACGTCCATTGAGGTCTTCCTCAGTGGCATTCACTGCCTCTCCTTCCTCTCCAAATTCGGCCATGTTGATGGCCTTGCACTCTCCTTTTGGATTTTCTTCTGTATTGCTTGGAAGAGTACTAGGAGGGAGCTCAGTAATTTTCTTGCTCAGCTGTCCCACTTGTGCCTCCAAATTTCTAATGGAGGACCTTGTTTCAGTCATGAAACTTTGAGTGGTTTTGATTAGATCAGAGACCATGGTTGCCAAGTCAGAGTGGCTCTGCTTAGAATTCTCTGTCTGTTGCTGAGAAGAAGATGGAAAAGGCTTGCCATTGCTAAACCTGTTTCTTCCACCATTATTGTTGTTGAAACCTTGTTGAGGTCTCTGTTGATCCTTCCATGAGAAATTTGGATGATTTCTCCATGAAGAATTATAGGTGTTTCCATAGGGTTCTCCCATGTAATTCACCTCTTCCATTGAAGGGTTCTCAGGATCATAAGCTTCTTCTTCAGATGAAGCATCCTTAGTACTGCTTGGTGCATTTTGCATTCCAGACAGACTTTGAGAAATCAAATTGACTTGTTGAGTCAATATTTTGTTCTGAGCCAATATGGCATTCAGAGTATCAATCTCAAGAACTCCTTTCTTCTGACTTGTCCCATTGTTCACAGGATTCCTTTCAGAAGTGTACATGAATTGGCTATTTGCAACCATTTCAATTAGTTCTTGAGCTTCTGTAGGCGTCTTCTTCAGATGAAGAGATCCTCCAGCAGAGCTATCCAAAGACATCTTGGATAGTTCAGAGAGACCATCATAGAAAATGCCTATGATGCTCCATTCAGAAAGCATGTCAGAAGGACATTTTCTGATCAATTGTTTGTATCTTTCCCAAGCTTCATAGAGGGATTCTCCATCCTTCTGTCTGAAGGTTTGGACTTCCACTCTAAGCTTACTCAATTTTTGAGGTGGAAAGAACTTTGCCAAGAAGGCATTGACTAGCTTTTCCCATGAGTCCAGGCTTTCTTTAGGTTGTGAGTCCAACCATGTCCTAGCTCTGTCTCTTACAGCAAAAGGGAATAGCATAAGTCTGTAGACCTCAGGGTCAACCCCATTAGTCTTGACAGTGTCACAGATTTGCAAGAATTCAGCTAAGAACTGATGAGGATCTTCCAATGGAAGTCCATGGAACTTGCAATTCTGTTGCATTAGAGAAACTAATTGAGGCTTAAGCTCAAAGTTGTTTGCTCCAATGGCAGGGATAGAGATGCTTCTCCCATAGAAGTCGGGAGTAGGTGCAGTAAAGTCACCCAGCACCTTCCTTGCATTGTTTGCATTGTGGTTATTTTCGGCTGCCATGTCTTCTTCTTTGAAGATTTCTGTTAGGTCCTCTACAGAGAGTTGTGCCTTAGCTTCTCTTAGCTTTCGCTTCAAGGTCCTTTCAGGTTCAGGATTAGCCTCAACAAGAATGCTTTTGTCTTTGCTCCTGCTCATATGAAAGAGAAGAGAACAAGAAAATGTGGAATCCTCTATGTCACAGTATAGAGATTCCTTGAGGTGTCAGAGGAAAAGAAAATTAGAAGGCAGAAGTAGAAAATTCGAACTTATCAAAGAAGATGGAGTTCGAATTTTGCATTAAGGAATAGTGTTAGTCCATAAATAGAAGGATGTGAGAAGAGGGAAAGAAGTTTTCGAAAATTAAGTAAAAGATTTAAAAACATTTTGAAAAACACTAATTTATTTTCGAAAATAAGAGTGGAAAAGAAATCAAGTGATTTTTGAAAAAGATTTTGAAATTAGAAATTAAAAAGATTTGATTGAAAACTATTTTGAAAAAGATGTGGTTAAGAAGATATGATTGGTTTTAAAAGGATGTGATTGAGAAGATATGATTTGAAAAACATTTTAAAAAAGATTTGATTTTAAAAATTAATAACTTGGCTAACAAGAAAAGATATGATTCAAAAATTAAACCTTTCTCAACAGAAAAGGCAACATACTTGAAGTATTGAATCAAATCATTAATTGATAGCAAGTATTTTTGAAAAAGGAAAGAAAAAGATTTGATTGAAAAATTGATTTGAAAAAGATTTGATTTTGAAAAGATTTTGAAAGCTAAAAAAAATCTGCATTAAAAACAAAATCTTCCCTCTTGTGCCATCCTGGCGTTAAACGCCCAGAATGGTATCCATTCTGGCGTTTAACGCCCAAAATGCTACCCTTTTGGGCGTTAAACGCCCAACCAGGTACCCTGGCTGGCGTTTAAACGCCAGTCTGCCTTCTTCACTGGGCGTTTTGAACGCCCAGCTTTTTCTGTATAATTCCTCTGCTGTATGTTCTGAATCTTCAATTCTCTGTATTATTGACTTGAAAAGACACAAATTAAAAATATTTTTGGATTTTTTATAATGAGGAATAATCAAAATGCAACTAAAATCAAATAACAATGCATGCAAGACACCAAACTTAGTAGTTGTATACTACCGACACTAACAAAATGAGAATGCATACGGAAAACAACAAAACAATCAAGTCAAGAGAATTTAAAGATCAGAGCATGGAAATCATCAAGAACAACTTGAAGATTGATGAAGACACATGAATGAATGCATGCAATTCACACCAAACTTAATATGAGACACTAGACTCAACAAGAAACATAAAATATTTTTGGGTTTTTATGATTTTGTAATTTTATTTTTTTTTTGGATTTTTCGAAAATTAAGTGAAAAGAAAAATAAAGGAATCAAAATTCTTAATGAGAATTCCAGGAATCATGCAATGTTAGTCTAAAGCTACAGTCTAAAGGAATTAGACATGGCTAGCCAAGCTTCAGCAGGACATTGCATTCAAGAGCTAAATTGATGAGAATCAATCAGCTTTGGTGATGATAAGAACATCACCTTGAAACACTAGAATTCATTCTTAAGAACTCTGAAGATAAATACCTAATCTAAGCAACAAGATGAACCGTCAGTTGTCCATACACGAAACAATCCCCGGCAACGGCGCCAAAAACTTGGTGGGCGGAATTGTGATCACTACAACTTCGCACAACTAACCAGCAAGTGCACTGGGTCGTCCAAGTAATAAACCTTACGCGAGTAAGGGTCGATCCCACGGAGATTGTTGGTATGAAGCAAGCTATGGTCACCTTGTAAATCTTAGTCAGGCAGACTCAAATGGGTATAGATGATGAATGAAACATAAAGATAAAGATAGAGATACTTATGTATATCATTGGTGAGAGCTTCAGATAAGCGTATGAAGATGCCTTCCCTTCCGTCTCTCTGCTTTCCTACTGTCTTCATCCAATCCTTCTTACTCCTTTCCATGGCAAGCTTATGCAAGGGTTTCACCGTTGTCAGTGGCTACCTCCCATCCTCTCAGTGAAAATGTTCAACGCACCCTGTCACGACACGGCTATCCATCTGTCGGTTCTCGGTCAGGCCGGAATAGAATCCATTGATTCTTTTGCGTCTGTCACTAACGCCCCGCCTGCTAGGAGTTTGAAGCACTTCACAGTCATTCAATCATTGAATCCTACTCAGAATGCCACAGACAAGGTTAGACCTTCCGGATTCTCTTGAATGCCGCCATCAGTTCTTGCCTATACCACGAAGACTCTGATCTCACGGAATGGCTGGCTCGTTTGTCAGGCGAGCACTCGGTTGTCAGGCGATCAACCATGCATCGTGTATCAGGAATCCAAGAGATATTCACTCAATCTAAGGTAGAACGGAGGTGGTTGTCAGTCACACGTTCATAGGTGAGAATGATGATGAGTGTCACGGATCATCACATTCATCAAGTTGAAGAACAAGTGATATCTTGGACAAAGAACAAGCGGAATTGAATAGAAGAACAATAGTAATTGTATTAATACTCGAGGTACAGCAGAGCTCCACACCTTAATCTATGGTGTGTAGAAACTCCACCGTTGAAAATACATAAGAACAAGAGTGATCATTGGTTTCGGCCCCAGAGAGGGAACCAGAAGAACCAAGATGAAAATACAAAAGCAAAAGGTCCTACTTATAGAAAACTAGTAGCCTAAGGTTTACAAAGATGAGTAAATGACATAAAAATCCACTTCCGGGCCCACTTGGTGTGTGCTTGGGCTGAGCATTGAAACATTTTCGTGTAGAGACTCTTCTTGGAGTTAAACGCCAGCTTTTCTGCCAGTTTGGGCGTTTAACTCCCATTTTGGTGCCAGTTCCGGCGTTTAACGCTGGGAATTCTGAAGGTGACTTTGAACGCCGGTTTGGGCCATCAAATCTTGGGCAAAGTATGGACTATCATATATTGCTGGAAAGCCCAGGATGTCTACTTTCCAACGCCGTTAAGAGCGCGGCAATTGGACTTCTGTAGCTCCAGAAAATCCACTTCGAGTGCAGGGAGGTCAGAATCCAACAGCATCTGCAGTCCTTTTCAGTCTCTGAATCAGATTTTTGCTCAGGTCCCTCAATTTCAGCCAGAAAATACCTGAAATCACAGAAAAACACACAAACTCATAGTAAAGTCCAGAAAAGTGAATTTTAACTAAAAACTAATAAAAATATACTAAAAACTCAACCAAATATACTAAAAACATACTAAAAACAATGCCAAAAAGCGTACAAATTATCCGCTCATCATATTGCCTTCTCTTTTTGTCTGATTTGAGATACCCACTTTGTTGAGGGTTTATATTGATTTCATCAGTTTTGATGATGTATCTTGTTAATTGTTGAGATGCCCTAGTGCTACTAGGAAGACTGATTGTGTACCCATTATTCTGCTAGTGAAAGATTTTACTGGACTAGGTCTCGTGGATTTTTTGTCCCTCTTTTGGGGGTTTTCCCACGTTAAAATTCTGGTGTCTGATTATTTAAATTTTGCCATTATATTTATTGCTTGGAGTATCTTTGGTTTTGCCTATTTAATCGCATAGGTTGTGAAAAAATTATTTCTGGTATTTTTGCTATTAGACAGGTTCTTGTTTGAACCTTTGTTGAGTTTTTCCAATAAAGTGGTATCTAGAGCTTTGGTTGTTTATCTCTGTATTGATTAAATGGAGGAAAAGACTCATGGACCAAGTATAGTCAAATTGAATTTCCAAAATTATTCAATTTGAAAGACCCTCATGGAAGTATGTTGTATAGCAAGGGTGATGAGCGGATAATTTATACGCTTTTTGGCATTGTTTTTATATAGTTTTTAGTAAGTTTATGCTACTTTTAGGGATGTTTTCCTTAGTTTTTATGTTAAATTCACATTTCTGGACTTTACTATGAGTTTGTGTATTTTTCTGTGATTTCAGGTAAATTCTGACTGAAATTGAGGGATCTGAGCATAACTCTGAAAAAGGCTGACAAAAGGACTGCTGATGCTGTTGGATTCTGACCTCCCTGCACTCGAAATGGATTTTCTGGAGCTACAAACCTCCAATTGGCGCGCTCTCAACGGCGTTGGAAAGTAGACATCCAGGGCTTTCCAGCAATATATAATAGTCCATACTTTATTCGAAGAATGACGACGCAACTTGGCGTTGAACGCCAAGTACACGCTGCTATCTGGAGTTAAACGCCAGAAAAACGTCATGATCCGGAGTTGAACGCCCAAAACACATCATAACTCGAAATGCAACTCCAAGAGAAGCCTCAGCTCGTGGATAGATCAAGCTCAGCCCAAGCACACACCAAGTGGGCCCCGGAAGTGGATTTATGCATCAATTACTTACTCATGTAAACCCTGGTAGCTAGTCTAGTATATATAGGACATTTATCTATTGTATTAGACATCTTTGGTCTCAGTTTTGTTTTATTCTTCATCCTAAGAGGCTATTGATCACGTTTTAGGGGGCTGGCCATTCGGCCATGCCTGGACCTCTTTCACTTATGTATTTTCAACGGTGGAGTTTCTGCACACCATAGATTAAGGGTGTGGAGCTCTGCTGTACCTCAAGGATTAATGAAGTTCTATTTTCTCTTATTCAATTCTCTATCTTATTCTTATTCCAAGATATTCATTCGTACTCAAGAACATGATGAATGATGATGAGTTAGATAACCCTCATTATTATTCTCACCTATGAACACACGTGATTGACAACCACTTCCGTTCTACATGCAACAAGGCTTGAATGTGTATCTCTTAGATTCCCCAACAGAATCTTCGTGGTATAAGTTAGATAGATGGCGGCATTCATGAGGATCCGGAAAGTCTAAACCTTGTCTATGGTATTCCGAGTAGGATTCTAGGATTGAATGACTGTGACGAGCTTCAAACCTGTAACCTGCTGGGCGTTAGTGACAGACGCAAAAGAGGGATTCTATTCCGGTAGGGGAGGGAACCGACCGGTGATTGGCCGTACTGTGACAGAGTGCGTGAGCATTAGCTTTCACTGCGAGGATGGGATGTAGCCACTGACAACGGTGATGCCCTATACAAAGCTTGCCATGGAAAGGAGTAAGAAGGATTGAGTGGAAGCAGTAGGAGGGCAGGCGTCCGAGAGCTCTACAGCATCTCCATTCCGCTTATCTGAAATTCCCACCAATGAATCTGCATAAGTATTTCTATCCCTTTTATGATTCCTTTTTATTTAACAATCCAATTATCACTATTACCCTTTTTTATCTGCCTAACTGAGATTTGCAAGGTGACCATAGCTTGCTTCATACCAACAATCTCTGTGGATTCGACCCTTACTCACGTAAGGTTATTACTTGGACGACCCAGTACACTTGCTGGTTAGTTGAACGGAGTTGTGAAGAAAATAAACAGTGCCCTAAGAGTAAACATCCTTTATAAACAAATAACATGTGATCACAATTTCGTCCACCAAGTTTTTGGCGCCGTTGCCGGGGATTGTTCGAGTATGGACAACTGACGGTTCATCTTGTTGCTCAGATTAGGTAATTTTCTTTTCAAAAATCTTTTTCAACATTTTTCTTTTTATTTTTCGTTTTTCAAAACTTAATTTTCGAAAATAATTAATAAAAATACAAAAAAATTAGAAAATCATAAAAACCAAAAATATTTTGTGTTTCTTGTTTGAATCTTGAGTCAATTTTTTAGTTTGGTGTCAATTGCATGCTTTTAAAATTTTTCTTGCATTTTTTTCGAAAATCCATGCATTCATAGTGTTCTTCATGATCTTCAAGTTGTTCTTGATAAGTCTTCTTGTTTGATCTTGATGATTTCTTGTTTAGTGTTGTTTGTTGTTTTTCATGTGCATTTTTGCATTCATATTTTCCATGCATTAAAGATTTTTAAGTTTGGTGTCTTGCATGTTTTCTTTGCACTAAAAATTTTTTCAAAAATATGTTCTTGATGTTCATCATGATCTTCAAAGTGTTCTTGGTGTTCATCTTGACATTCATAGCATTCTTGCATGCATTCATGGTTTTGATCTAAAAATTTCATGCATAAAGTGTTTTTGTTGTTTTTCTCTCTCATAATTAAAATTCAAAAATAAAAAAAATATCTTTTCCTTATTTCCCTCCAAATTTTCGAAATTTTGGGTTGACTTGGTCAAAAATTTTCAAAATTAGTTATTTCTTACAAGTCAAGTCAAAATTTCAATTTTAAAAATCTTATCTTTTCAAAATCTTTTTCAAAAATCATATCTTTTTCAAATTTTTCTATTTTTCGAAAATTTCAAAAATCTTTTTCAAATTATTTTCAAAATCTTTTTCTTATCTTTATATGTAATTTTCGAAAATTCACTAATAGTTAATGTGATTGGTTCAAAAATTTGAAGTTTGTTACTTTCTTGTTAAGAAAGGTTCAATCTTTAAATTCTAGAATCTTATCTTGTAGTTTCTTGTTAGTGAAGTAAATAATTTCAAAAGTTTTGAATTAAATCTTTTTATCTTTTATTTTATCTTTTTCAAAAATTTTATATTTTTCAAAATTTGATTTCAAAATATCTTATCTAATTTGCTATCTTCTTGTCTTTTTCAATTTTGATTTCAAATCTTTTTCAATCAACTAACTAACTTTTTGTTTGTTTCTTATCTCTTTCAAAACTACCTAACTAATTCTCCCTCTTCTATTTTCGAAAATATCTCTCTCTTTTTCAAAAATTCTTTTTAATTAATTAATTGTTTCATGTTTTAATTTTAATTATAATTTATTTCTAATTTTCGAAAATCACTAACCCTTTTTCAAAAATATTTTCGAATTCTCTCTTCTCTTTTCTTCTTCTATTTAATTATTTAATTACTAACACTTCTCTTCACCTCTCTTCATCTAAAATCCGAACCTTCTTCTTCTTTCTTCTACCCCTTTCTTTTTCTACTAACATAAAGGAATCTCTATACTGTGACATAGAGGATTCCTCTTCTTTTCTTGTTTTCTTCTCTTTCATATGAGCAGGAACAAGGACAAAGGCACTCTTGTTGAAATTGATCCAGAACCTGAAAGGACTCTGAAGAGAAAATTAAGAGAAGCTAAATTACAACAATCCAGAAACAACCTTTCAGAAATTTTCGAACAAGAGAAGGAGATGGCCGAAAATAATAATAATAATAATGCAAGGAGAATGCTTGGTGACTTCACAAAGCCAACGTCCAAGTTTGATGGAAGAAGCATCTCCATTCCTGCCATTGGAGCCAATAACTTTGAGCTTAAGCCTCAACTAGTTGCTTTAATGCAACAAAACTGCAAGTTTTATGGACTTCCATCTGAAGATCCTTACCAGTTTTTAACTGAGTTCTTGCAGATCTGTGAGACTGTAAAGACAAATGGGGTTGATCCTGAAGTCTACAGACTCATGCTTTTCCCTTTTGCTGTAAGAGACAGAGCTAGAGTATGGTTGGATTCACAACCCAAGGATAGCCTGGACTCATGGGATAAGCTTGTCACTGCATTCTTAGATAAATTCTTTCCTCCTCAAAAGCTGAGCAAGCTGAGAGTGGATGTTCAAACCTTCAAACAAAAAGATGGTGAATCCCTCTATGAAGCTTGGGAAAGATACAAGCAGCTGACCAAGAGATGTCCATCTGACATGTTTTCAGAATGGACCATTTTAGATATATTCTATTATGGCCTCTCTGAATTTTCAAAAATGTCATTGGACCATTCTGCAGGTGGATCTATTCACCTGAAGAAAACGCCTGAAGAGGCTCAAGAACTCATTGACATGGTTGCAAACAACCAGTTCATGTACACCTCTGAGAGGAATTCCGTGAATAATGGGGTACCTCAGAAGAAAGGAGTTCTTGAAATTGATGCTCTGAATGCCATACTGGCTCAGAACAAAATGTTGACTCAACAGGTCAACATAATCTCTCAAAATCTGAATGGATTGCAACATGCATCCAACAGTACTAGAGAGGCAGCTTCTGAAGAAGCTTATGATCCTGAAAACCCTGCCATGGCAGAGGTTAATTACTTAGGTGAACCTTATGGAAACACCTATAACTCATCATGGAGAAATCATCCAAATTTCTCCTGGAAGGATCAACAAAAATCTCAACAAGGTTTTAACAATGGTGGACGTACAAGGCTGAACAATAGTAAGCCATATCCATCATCTTCTCAGCAACAGACAGAGAACTCTGAACAAAATAATTCTAATTTAGCCAATATAGTCTCTGATCTGTCAAAGGCCACTTTCAGTTTCATGAATGAAACCAGATCTTCCATCAGAAATCTGGAGGCACAAGTGGGCCAGCTGAGTAAGAAAGTTATTGAAACTCCTCCCAGTATTCTCCCAAGCAATACAGAAGAAAATCCAAAAGGAGAGTGCAAGGCCATTGATTTAATCAAAGTGGCCGAATGCACTAGGGAGGAGGAGGACGAAAATCCTAGTGAGGAAGATCTCCTGGGACGTCCCTCAAGCAAGAAGGAGTTTCCTATTGAGGATCCAAAGGAATCTGAGGCTCATACAGAGAACATAGAGATTCCAATGAACCTCCTTCTGCCATTCATGAGCTCTGAAGACTATTCTTCCTCTGAAGAGGATGAAGATGTGACTGGAGTGCAAGCTGTTCTATATTTAGGAGCTATCATGAAGCTGAATGCCAAGCTGTGTGGTAATGAGACTTGGGAAAGTGAACCTCCCTTGCTCATTAGTGAACTAGATACTTGGATTCAGAGAACTCTACCTCAAAAGAGACAAGATCCTGGCAAGTTTCTAATACCTTGTACCATAGGCACCATGAGCTTTGAAACAGCTCTATGTGATCTGGGGTCAGGGATAAATCTTATGCCACTCTCTGTAATGGAGAAGCTGGGGATCATTGAGGTACAACCTACCTTGTTCTCATTACAACTGGCAGACAAGTCAGTGAGACAAGCTTATGGAATAGTAGAGGACGTTCTAGTAAAGGTTGAAGGCCTCTACATCCCTACTGATTTCATAATCCTAGACACTAGGAAGGAAGATGATGAATGCATCATCCTAGGAAGACCTTTCCTAGCCACAGCAGGGGCTGTGATAGATGTCAACAGAGGAGAGTTAGTCCTTCAATTGAATGGAGAATACCTTGTGTTTAAGGCACATGGCCATCCCTCTGTGACAGAAGAGAGTAAGCATGAAGAGCTTCTCTCAGTTCAGAGTCAAGAAGAGCCCACACAGTCAAACTCTAAGTTTGGTGTTGCGAGGCCACCACCAAACTCTAAGTTTGGTGTTGAGACCCCATATCCAAACTCTAAGTTTGGTGTTGGGAATACCACACTTACGTTGACCTGATCATCTTGTGGCTCCATGAGAGCCACTGTCAAGCTATTGACATTAAAGAAGCGCTTGTTGGGAGGCAACCCAATTTTATTTATCTAATTTTATTTTATTTTGTTTCTTTGTTATTTTTGTGTTTAATTAGGTACATGATCATGAGGAGTCACGAAAAAATCAAAAAAATTAAAAACAGAGTCAAAAACAGAAGAAAAAAATTTTTCACCCTGGAGGCAGCGCAGACTGGCGTTCAACGCCCAGAAGATGCATCTGGCTGGCGTTCAACGCCAGAACAGAGCATCATTCTGGCGCTGAACGCCAGAAACAAGCAACAACCTGGCGTTTAACGCCAGGATGCGCACACAGAGGACAATCTGGCGCTGAACGCCAGAAACAAGCATGAAACTGGCGTTCAACGCCAGAAACATGCATAACATGGGCGTTTAACGCCCAGAACGTGCATCAATGGGCGTTTGAACGCCAGAATGATGCATGAAGGCATGTTACATGCCTATATGGTGAAGGAATGGTATTTGTTTTCACCTCAGGATCTGTGGACCCCACAGGATCCCCACCTCAGGATCTGTGGACCCCACAGGATCCTCACCTGCCCTTTCTTTTAATCCTAATCACACTCTTCTAATCCAAATCTCATTTTTAATGTCACACTTCCCAAAAACCTTCACCTATCACCTCAATTCCTCTTCCCAATTACCCCATTCACCATTCACATCAACCTCCTCTTCCCCATACACCCCACCTACCCCCACTACTTTCAAATTCAATTTCCCACCCATTCCCACCCAAATTGGCTGAACCTATACCCTCCCCCCTCCCTATAAATACCCTTCCATTCTTCATCATTTTCCCACAACACAAACACCTTCTTCTCCCATATAGCCGAAACCACTCTTCTCCTTCTCTTCCAATATTCTCTTCTTCTTCTTCTACTCTTCTTTTCTTTTTTGCTCGAGGGCGAGCAAACTTTAAGTTTGGTGTGGTAAAAAGCCTAAGCTTTTTATTTTTCATTCACCATCAATGGCACCCAAGGCCGGAGTTTCCTCAAGAAAAGGAAAAGGGAAGGCAAAAGCTTCCACTTCCGAGTCATGGGAGAAGGAGAGATTCATCTCCAAGAGCCACCAAGACCACTTCTATGATGTTGTGGCAAAGAAGAAAGTGATCCATGAGGTCCCTTTCAAACTCAAGAAAAATGAGTATCCGGAAATCCGACTTGAAATTCAAAGAAGAGGTTGGGAAGTCATAGCCAACCCCATACAACAAGTTGGAATTTTAATGGTTCAAGAGTTCTATGCCAATGCATGGATCACTAGAAACCATGATCAAAGTATGAACCCGAATCCAAAGAATTATCTCATAATGGTTAGGGGGAAATACTTGGATTTTAGTCCGGAAAATGTGAGGTTGGCGTTTCATTTACCTATGATGCAAGGTGATGAACACCCCTACACTAGAAGGGTCAACTTTGATCAAAGGTTGGACCAAGTCCTTAGGGACATTTGTGTGGAAGGCGCCCAATGGAGAGTAGACTCCAAAGGCAAACCGGTCCAACTAAGAAGACTGGACCTCAAGCCTGTAGCTAGAGGATGGTTGGAGTTCATCCAAAGATCCATCATCCCTACAAGCAACCGATCTGAAGTTACTGTGGATCGGGCCATCATGATTCATAGCATCATGATTGGAGAGGAAGTAGAGGTTCATGAAGTCATATCCAATGAACTCTACAAAATAGCTGACAAGCCTTCATACATGGCACGGCTAGCCTTCCCCTACCTCATATGCCATCTATGTTATTCAGCCGGAGTTATCATAGATGGAGATGTCTCCATTGAAGAAGACAAGCCCATCACCAAGAAAAGGATGGAGCAAACAAGGGAAGTTCCTCACGGCCCCCAAGGAGAACATGAGGAAGTTCATCATCAACAAATGCCTCATGGAATGCACTTTCCTCCCAACAACTATTGGGAGCAACTCAGTACCTCTTTAGAGGATTTGAGCCATAATGTGGAACAACTAAGGGTGGAACACCATGAACACGCCCTCACTCTCCAAGAAATAAGAGAAGATCAAAGAGCAATGAGGGAGGAGCAACAAAGGCAAGGAAGGGACATAGAAGAGTTGAAGAACATTATTGGTCCTTCAAGAAGAAGACGCCACTAGAGGTGGATTCATTCCTTGTTCTTTATTTTCTTTCTGTTTTCGGTTTTTAATTATTGTGTTTATCTATGTTTTGTGTCTTTATTTCATGATCATTAGTATGTAACCATGCCTTAAAGCTATGAATAAAATCCATTAGTCCTTCACCTCTCTTAAAAGAAAAATGTTTTAATTCAAAAGAACAAGAAGTACATAATTTTCGAAATTATTATTGAATTTAGTTTAATTATATTGATGTGGTGACAATGCTTTTGTTTTCTGAATGAATGAATGAACAGTGCATATGTCTTTGGATATTGTTGTTTATGAGTGTTAAAATTGTTGGCTCTTGAAAGAATGATGAACAAAGAGAAATGTTATTGATGATCTGAAAAACATCATGAAATTGATTCTTGAAGCAAGAAAAAGCAGTGAAAAAAAAATGGCGAAAATTTTAAGGCAAGGATCCAAGGCTTTGAGCATCACTGGATAGGAGGGCCCAAGGAAAATAAATCCAGGCCTAAGCGGCTAAATCAAGCTGTCCCTAACCATGTGCTTGTGTCATGAAGGTCCAAGTGAAAAGCTTGAGACTGAATGGTTAAAGTCGTGATCTAAAGCTAAAGAGTGTGCTTAAGAGCTCTGGACACCACTAACTGGGGACTTTAGCAAAGCTAAGTCACAATCTGAAAAGGTTCACCCAGTTATGTGTCTGTGGCATTTGTGTATCCGGTGGTAATACTGGAAGACAAAGTGCTTAGAGCCACAGCCAAGACTCATAAAGTAGCTGTGTTCAAGAATCAACATGCTTAACTAGGAAAGTCAATAACACTATCTGAAATTCTAAGTTCCTAAAGATGCCAATCACTCTGAACTTCAAAGGAAAAAGTGAGATGCCAAAACTGTTCAGAAGCAAAAAGCTACAAGTCCCGCTCATGTAATTAAATTAATATTCATTGATATTTTGGACTTTATAGTATATTCTCTTCTTTTTATCCTATTTGATTTTCAGTTGCTTGGGGACAAGCAACAATTTAAGTTTGGTGTTGTGATGAGCGGATAATTTATACGCTTTTTGGCATTGTTTTTATATAGTTTTTAGTAAGTTCATGCTACTTTTAGGGATGTTTTCCTTAGCTTTTATGTTAAATTCACATTTCTAGACTTTACTATGAGTTTGTGTGTTTTTCTGTGATTTCAGGTAAATTCTGACTGAAATTGAGGGATCTGAGCATAACTCTGAAAAAGGCTGAGAAAAGGACTGCTGATGCTGTTGGATTCTGACCTCCCTGCACTCGAAATGAATTTTCTGGAGCTACAGACCTCCAATTGGCGCGCTCTCAACGGCGTTGGAAAGTAGACATCCAGGGCTTTCCAGAAATATATAATAGTCCATACTTTATTCGAAGAATGACGACGCAACTTGGCGTTGAACGCCAAGTACACGCTGCTATCTGGAGTTAAACGCCAGAAAAACGTCATGATCCGGAGTTGAACGCCCAAAACACATCATAACTCGAAATGCAACTCCAAGAGAAGCCTCAGCTCGTGGATAGATCAAGCTCAGCCCAAGCACACACCAAGTGGGCCCCGGAAGTGGATTTATGCATCAATTACTTACTCATGTAAACCCTGGTAGCTAGTCTAGTATATATAGGACATTTATCTATTGTATTAGACATCTTTGGTCTCAGTTTTGTTTTATTCTTCATCCTAAGAGGCTATTGATCACGTTTTAGGGGGCTGGCCATTCGGCCATGCCTGGACCTCTTTCACTTATGTATTTTCAACGGTGGAGTTTCTGCACACCATAGATTAAGGGTGTGGAGCTCTGCTGTACCTCAAGGATTAATGAAGTTCTATTTTCTCTTATTCAATTCTCTATCTTATTCTTATTCCAAGATATTCATTCGTACTCAAGAACATGATGAATGATGATGAGTTAGACAACCCTCATTATTATTCTCACCTATGAACACACGTGATTGACAACCACTTCCGTTCTACATGCAACAAGGCTTGAATGTGTATCTCTTAGATTCCCCAACAGAATCTTCGTGGTATAAGTTAGATAGATGGCGGCATTCATGAGGATCCGGAAAGTCTAAACCTTGTCTATGGTATTCCGAGTAGGATTCTAGGATTGAATGACTGTGACGAGCTTCAAACCTGTAACCTGTTGGGCGTTAGTGACAGACGCAAAAGAGGGATTCTATTCCGGTAGGGGAGGGAACCGACCGGTGATTGGCCGTACTGTGACAGAGTGCGTGAGCATTAGCTTTCACTGCGAGGATGGGATGTAGCCACTGACAACGGTGATGCCCTATACAAAGCTTGCCATGGAAAGGAGTAAGAAGGATTGGGTGGAAGCAGTAGGAAGGCAGGCGTCCGAGAGCTCTACAGCATCTCCATTCCGCTTATCTGAAATTCCCACCAATGAATCTGCATAAGTATTTCTATCCCTTTTATGATTCCTTTTTATTTAACAATCCAATTATCACTATTACCCTTTTTTATCTGCCTAACTGAGATTTGCAAGGTGACCATAGCTTGCTTCATACCAACAATCTCTGTGGATTCGACCCTTACTCACGTAAGGTTATTACTTGGACGACCCAGTACACTTGCTGGTTAGTTGAACGGAGTTGTGAAGAAAATAAACAGTGCCCTAAGAGTAAACATCCTTTATAAACAAATAACATGTGATCACAATTTCGTCCACCACAGGGCTTGTATGTGAAAGAAGCTGAATCGAAAGGCAGTTGCTTCGATTAGGCAATGGCTTAATCTTAGCGTGTATCCATATGTTGACACCGAAACAAATGCTGAGAAGATGTGGAAGAAATTAAAGGAGTTATATGAGAGAAAGAATGTGCAAAACAAAGCATTCTTGATTAGAAAGCTTGTCAATATGAAGTATATTGAAGGTAAATCAATGCCAGAGCACTTGAGCACTTTTTAGGAGACGGTAAACCAACTGACAAATAATGAAATCACTTTGAATGATGAGTTGCAAGCCTTGTTGTTGTTGAGCTCTTTACCTGATAGTTGGGAAGTTCTGGTTGTGACACTAACTAACTCAGCTCTAAAAGGAAAGTTGACGTTAGCAATGGTTAAAGAGAGTATGTTGAATAAAGAAGTCAGAAGAAGAGAGCGATGTTTGATTAATGCCTCCTCTCAGTCAGAAGCACTTATTTCAGAGTCACGGGGGAGAAGTCAAAGTAGAAAATCTCACAGTTTTGAAGAAAGTACAAGTCAAGAAAGGAGTTCACTTGTCACCATTGTGGCAAGCTGGGGGCATATCAAGAGGTATTGTAGGTTCTTGAAAAGAGAACAATTAAGGAGAAGAAACGAAGACAAATGTAAAGATAGTGATAAAGAAACTGTTGCTATTGTTCATGAAGATGTTCTTATCACATATGATGAAAATTATATGAATCTTGTCTGTGATGATTCCACTTGGATTATGGACTCTGCTGCCTCATGTCATGTCACTTCGAGATGTGAATTTTTCACTTCCTATACTGCTAGAAATTTTGATAAGATCAAGTTGGGAGATAAAGGAGTGTGTGATATCATTGGTATTGGTGATATGTGGCTTGAAACCAACATGGGATGCAAGTTGCAGTTGAAGAATGTTAAGCATGTGCCAGATATGCAGTTTAATCTCATTTCAGTGAAGGCATTGGATCAAGAGGGGTATTGCACTTTCTTTGGTAGTGAAAAATACAAAATTACCAAAGGGGCTCTCATTGTTGCTAAAGAAGATAACAGTTTCACTACTCTCTACCAGTTGCAAGCAAAGTTGTGCAAAGAAGAGATGAATGTAGCTGATGATTCCTCTTCTGATTTGTGGCATATACATCTTGGTCACTTGAGCGAGAAAGGGCTAAGCGTCTTAGCCAAGAGGCACTCACTTCCAGTGAAAGGTAAAACTTTAAATACTTGTACTCATTGTTTTGTTGGTAAGCATGCTAGAGTATCATTTAATAGTTCTAGACCTCATAGGAGATCACATGTTCTAAATTTAGTTCACACTGATGTTTGCACTATGGATGCTAAGACACTAGATGGTACATCATATTTTGTTACTTTTATTGATGATTATTCTCGAAATGTGTGGGCTTTTGTTTTAAAATCTAAAGACCAGGTGCTTGGTATCTTCAAACATTTTCATGCAAGTGTTGAAAGAGAAACTGGAAGGAAACTAAAATGTGTTTGAGCAGATAATGGTGGTGAATACAGGGGTCTGTTTGAAGAGTATTATAAACGACATGGGATCAAGCTTGAGAAGACGGTTTCTAAGACTCCTCAACATAATGGAGTTGTAGAGAGAATGAACCGCACTATCAATGATAGAGTCAGGTGTATGCTCTCTCATGAAAAGTTGCCTAAATCCTTTTGGGGTGAAGCGATGAGGACTGTAGTAGATCTGATCAACATTTCTCCTTCAGTTTCACTATATGGTGATGTTCCATAGAAAGTTTGGAGAGGGAAAGATGACTCCTATAGTCACTTGCGAGTGTTCGGCTGTAGGACTTTTGTTCACATTTCAAGAGATGAAATGTCTAAACTTGATGGAAAGTCAAAGCAGTGTATCTTCATGGGTTATGGTCACGAAGACTTTGGTTACAGATTATGGGATCCAGTGAGTAAGAAAATAATTAGAAGCCGAGAAGTGATTTTTCTTAAAGATCAAACTATTGAAGATCTTGAGAAGACAAATAAGCCAATAACGGTTAGACGATCTACTGATGATGAATCTGGTCCTTCCACTAAACCTCCTCTTGATGGGAGAGATGTACAAGTTGATAATATTGGTGATGATTTGCATGATGAACTAACACCTCAACTTGAGGTGCCAAATGCAGAAGTTCCACCAGATGTTAAAATCCCACCAGATGTTAAAATTTCACCTGAACCGCCAGTTGAGTCTGAATTGAGAAGATCTACTAGAGAACGTCATCCTTCTCAGAAATACTCTCCTCATGAGTATGTGATGAACACTGAGACTGGGGAGCTAGAAAGCTATCAAGAAGCTATGTCTGATGAGCATAAAGAAGTTTGGTTGAAGACCATACAAGAAGAAATGAAATCCTTGCATGAGAATCATACGTTTGAATTGGTGAAGTTGCGGAAGGGTAAGAGAGCATTCAAGAATAAGTGGGTGTTCAAATTGAAAGCAAATGAAAATGTCTCACGACCAAGGTACAAAGCTCAATTGGTTGTGAAAGGCTTTGAGGAAAGAAAGGTATTGATTTTGAGGAGATTTTCTCTCCAGTTGTGAAGATGTCCTCTATTCGAGCTGTGCTTAGATTGGCAGCTAGCTTAAATTTAGAGATTGAACAGCTTGATGTGAAGACTGCATTCCTTCATGGTGACATAGATAAAAAAAGTTATATGGAGCAACCAGAGGGTTTCGAGGTTAAAGGAAAGGAGCACCTTGTATGCAAGTTGAAAAAGAGCTTATATGGGCTGAAGCAAGCACCAAGACAGTGGTACACAAAGTTTGATTCCTTTATGGAAGGTCATGGGTATAGTAAGACTTCTTCTGATAATTGTGTGTATGTTAAGAAATTCTCTGATGGTGATTTTAGAATTCTCTTGCTTTATGTTGATGACATGTTGATTGTTGGTCATGACACTAAGAAGATTGAAAATCTTAAGAAAGACTTGAATAGATCCTTTGCTATGAAGGATTTGGGTCCTGCAAAGAAAATCCTTGGCATGAGTATCACTCGTGACAGGAAGAATGGAAAACTGTGGTTGTCGCAGCAGAAGTACATTGAGAAGGTTTTAGAGAGGTTTAGCATGAGTAATTCCAAACCTGTTAGTACTCCACTTGCTAGTCATTTCAAGTTGAGTTTTTGGCAATGTCCTACAAGTGAGAAAGAGAAAGCAGAAATGAAGAAGATTCCATATGCATCTGCGGTTGGCAGTCTGATGTATGCCATAGTTTGCACCAGGCCGAATATTGCTCATGCTATTGGAGTTGTTAGTCGGTTTCTCTCTAATCCTGGCAAGGAACACTGGCAAGCAGTGAAGTGGATTCTCAGATACCTTAATGGTTCTTCCAGAGTTTGTTTATGCTTTGGGAGTGGCCAACTTGTGTTGGATGGTTACACAGATGTGGATATGGCTGGGGATCTTGATTCAAGAAAGTCTACTTCTGGTTATATGACGACTTTTGCAGGGGGAGCTGTGTCGTGGCAATCTCGACTTCAGAAGTGTGTTGCTTTGTCTACTATAGAGGCAGAATACATTGCTATTGTTGAAGCTTCTAAGGAACTCTTGTGGATGAAGAAATTTCTACAAGAGATAGGTATCAATCAAGAGAAGTTTGTGTTATTTTGTGACAGTCAGAGTACCATCAATCTCAGCAAGAATCCGACGTTTCATTCCAGATCGAAGCACATAGAGGTGAGGTATCATTGGATACATTAAGCGCTTGAGATGAAGTCATATGCACTTGAGAAGATCCATACTGATGATAATGGTTCAGACATGATTACTAAGAGTTTACCTACAGTGAAGTTTGATTCCTGCAAAGAGAAGGCGGGTTTGGTGGAGCAGCCTATCCCCACTTAAGTTGGTGAGGGAGAGATTTGTTGGTGGATCCCCAATTAAGTGGGACCCACAAGTTAAAACAAAACAAAAAAATTAATAAAAGAAAGTGGCTAAGCCACGGTAAGGAAAGAGAGAGAGATTTTGAAAAAGCCCTCACTTTTGAAACAAAACAAAAAGAGAGAGTGAGGAGTGTTTTTGGCGTCGAAGAGGAGAAGAAAATTAGGGAAAAAGAGCAAGCCATTTTTTATCCGATTGAGCCGGTAAACGTGCTCCATTTCTTATGAAATTTTAGTATTTTATTCCTGGTGTAGAGATGAACATTAGGATATAACTTGCTAGTTGTATTGCCTTCTCTTTTTGTCTGATTTGAGATACTCACTTTGTGGAAAATTTATGTTGATTCCATTAGCTTTGATGATGTATCTTATTGATTGTTGAGATGCCCTAGTGCTACTAGGAAGACTGATTGTGTATTCATTATTTTGATAATAGAAGATTTTACTAGACTAGGTCCCGTGAATTTTTTGTCCCTCTTTTAGAGATTTTTTCACGTTAAAATTTTGATGTCTGACTATTTGATTTTTGCCATTATATTTACTGCTTAGAATATCTTTGGTTTTACCTATTTAATCGCACAGGTTGTGAAAAATTTATTTCTGATGCTTCTGCTGTTAAACAGATTCTTGTTTAAACCTTTGTTAAAATTTTCCAATAGTAGAAAGGTAACATGGATTATGTTCAAGTAGGATACATAGGAGGGAGTCAAAAGCTACATTAAAACGGAGAGTTATTGTAAAATGATGAGAAAATATTTGTTTGAAGAAGTATAAATATAGCTTAAACGTTAGTGTGTTAAACGAATTAATTTTTAATATATGTATTTATGCAAAAAATTTTAAAATATAGTACTCTACAGTTTTTAAAATACAATATATAATATTGTATAGATAATGGGAGTACTGTTAATAAAATATAGTATTTCAAAATTTTGAAATACTATAAAAATACAGTATTTTATCAACTGTATTCTCATCAATCATATCGTATTATATTTTAATTTTTTTAGTATGATATTTTAAAAATTTGCATATAAATACATGTACTACAAACTAATTGTTCAACACACTGCACGACTCTCTCTTCATAATCTGTGCGAGCCTACGTGAGAACTCCAGTGTATTATATGCCTCTATTTCAACATTGTTAGTGGCTCATTTCCACGTATTCCACTCGCACATGATCTGTACTATCCTCCCACATTTTATGTTCAAATGCTTAGCAATAGTAATTCTAGGATTCTGCAATTCAAATGTATAATTTGTGAAAGCCTCCAATAAATTATATAAAAATAAAAGAGAATTGAAATGTAACTTTTTTTTATTTAGATAATTTTGGTCATTATTTAATTTATTCGTACATTTTGCCCTTCAATTGTACATATATATTACGAAAGTTTATACAAAAATATTATGTATATACTAAAATTAGTTATTATATATTTGTGTATAAATATATATATTATTTAATTTATTTTTAATGTATATTTTATATTTTAAAATATATTTTATACTAGTAACTAATTTTGATGTACACCTAATATATGATCGAAATTTATATCCATGTATTTAGAGTAAAAGGATTTTTTTAAAACAATTCTCATCTTATCAAAGTTAATATCATAGTTATCTCGACTAGACAATTAACCGAGTCAAGTTATTTGAATATTCGGTTTATGGATCAGTTTAATTCAGTAATAAATAAATAATATATAAAATTATAATAAAAATTAATTTAAATAATTAAAATAAAATATGCAGATGCCAACTTATCATTTAAAATTATCTATAATATAATATTAATGAAGAAATTCAAAACAAATAGAATAACAACTACATACATAAAATAGTAGGAAATTTAAAATGCTCAACAAAAATACATATGTTATTTTTTATAAATAAAATACTTATTATGGCCTAAATAATGTTTCATATTCCACTACTACTAATGGCTCTTTTTGAATCATACCATTAATTCAAACATATGAGTAACACTTTGCAAGAGACTTCTCAACCACTAAAAAATTTTTCTACCATCTTTTGTTTAGTCATTCATGATTTATGCTAATTAATTATGTTGTTAAATTTTGATTGGACATCTGCAATTACATATCACATTTTTATAGATTGATTGGCCTTTTATTAATGGCTTAGTTGCTTTTACAATTGTGTCGGTCTATCTCAAAATGATCTTGAAAAATGACTATTTTAATATAAGTGTGATTATTATTGTATTATTTTATCTCTCAACAATACTTTTTTCGCATTATGTTAATCCTAATAAGTCAATCACAACTAATACCATATTGTAAATATTTTATCGTAAAATGTAATCGGTTCAAACTTATACACCAGTAATAAAAATGGTAGAATTTTTTATTACCTTTATCACCACATCTTTAAAATAAAATTTTATTCAGATAGCAAATTCATTGTCTGTGATTACAATTAGATCTGCAATAATACCACGAAATATATTTAGACAGTACAACATCTTAATATACAAAGTAAATATTTAACTTACTAATGTAAATATGATTCTTACAATTACATACTTGAATTGGCATACCGATAAGAAAACTATGGTACATTCATAATATCAAAAATCAAAGTGCGCATGAAAGATGGCCTCCCGAATGAATCCTTTATCTGACTCAATAGTACAGTTATTTTGATCTTCATCTGTATTTAGATCAGTGACTTCATAGTTGTCTTCATATTCCACTTCACTTTCAGTATTATAACTTTTCAATTGATATCGGGTTAGATTTGTCGAATTATAAGATAACTGTTTAAATTTTACATATAGTTCAATGATGGACACTTGTAGTTCAAATTGATAATAGATTGAAGCTTGCATCATCAATGTTATACATCGTCTGAAATTGAATAAATCTACCAAATACCATATAAGATGTCTATATAAAATATTTATCACCCTCTTTAGTATATGATAATCTGTACTTTAAAAAATAATATTCTTAAACTCTTCAAACAATATCGCTAAAAAAAATAAATGTACATGAATTATCGTACATAAATATCACACCTTTAGGTGTATGTGATAAAATTTTATTATAATATGCTCTCAAACTAATATCTTATCCATTTTCTTCTTAAAAATCTTTACTAACTCATTCAACGCACACAAAAAAAAAATGTTACTGGAAGAAGAATAAATATATAACTAGATGAACAAGAAGAAGTGGAAAAGTAAGATACGTTGTAAATAAACAAAGTAACAAATTTGTTATATATAGGCAAATTTTTTTACAAAAAATCTTTAGCCACTATTACAATTTAAAAAAATTGAAAAATCTGGAAAAAAAAATCTTTGGTCACAAATTTTTTTTCAAAATTTGGTCTGTTGTGAAATTGTCATCTACAATTTCTCAAAGTATAAATTTGTTCTTAATTAATGAAATTGTGATATACAATTTATTTTCTTTCTAAATATAATTCATATCAATATAGTATACCAAAATAATTTGATATTAACATAAATTAAGTTATGTTATCCAATATTAAAAAATTTTGCCCTAAAATTTATCCTTCATATAATTATTGAAGAAGAAAGACACCATAGTTGCATTAAAAAGTTATTACTAAATGTTTATAAAATTTTTGTCAACTTTGCGGCCTATCAAAAAATGAAATGCACTCTTATTTTAAACCTGTATTATAAAACGAAAAGATGAAGGTTAAACTCCTTAATGATATACTTTGACAGGTAAGACGTGGTGGATACACTAAACGTGGTGGATACCACTCCCTATTGTTAGTCAGGTAAGAGGTAGTTAGAATAATAACAACTAGACCCTTTTAAATAGAGGTGATTGGTAGATTAGTCCATTCTGCTTCATCTTGTCTCGTTTATTGAGAGAGTCTTAAATTTTTATTTCATTTTATTTAACGACGAATTAATGGATTGATGAGCTAAACCTATCAAATATTTTTTTTAATTACCAAATTATTAAATATTAAAAGAATATATAATTTTACAAATATTTTAATAAATTTTTAATTTCTAAATATATAAAAAAATTATAATTTTTAAATTTATACACTTTAAAGTCTTTATAATTTTAAATATTTAATAAATATAATCATCAACTAAATCTTTTGAAATAAAATAATAAAATAAATATTATCTAAAATATATAATTAAATATTGTCCAAATTTCTAATCATTAAACATAGTCTTTATTAAAGTAAAACGAATAAAACATTTTAAATACAAGTACAAAAATAACGTTCAAAATTTAATTATCATCTTAAATTCAAAAGTTCATCGAGTAAGTTCGTCCTGTCCCGCCGAAATTCATAGATTAGGCGATTTTTTTATTATAATAATATCAAATTTTTAATTCGACCTATTTTTTTTGGCGAGTTAAATGAGTCAATTCGATAAAGTTTAGTCCGTTTGCCACCTCTATTTTTAAAAATTTATATTCTCTAAATTTTGAATTTTACTTTAAAGGATAAAGTGTAATTTTTTACTATTTATTTTATAAATAAGACAAAAAAATATAAAAAAGATTATTCAAAAATAAAAGATCATATTTTATCTTTTAAAATAAAAATTTAAAATTTAGAGAACTAAATTCTACTTTTACATAATCGACTAATGTTACGTCTTGCATAGGCTGAGGTACTGTAGTTAATTAATGGTTCCAACCTCCAACGCCGTGCACTGTTGGAGAGAGTTCTCCTTAAGTTGTGATGTTGAGTTTCACTTTTGTCCAGTGTTTAGCATTATTTAAAACAATAAATATGGACAGTTTTATGATGATGATATATTTACCGTACTGAAGTAAGAACCATGAGAATAACAAGTGACCTAGCTTGTCATCATTTGTGATGTGATTGTGCAACTATTTGTAAAAGTAATTTGGGGACCTAATTTGAAAGTGATTAATTGATGATAGAATTGTTAATTTTCTCTTTTGTTTTGGACCTTAAAATATACTCTTTTAGTTCATATTATGTGTCTGTTTTTATTTTTATTTTTGTTGAAAATTAAGTATAATTTTCTAATTTTAAAAATTATTAATTAATTATTATCTATTATATCCTATACTATTAAATTGAAAGAAAAAGTAAAAAAGACTACAAAATTAATAGAAAAAAATAGTATTAAGAATATTTTAGTCTTTCTCTCTTGATTACTTATATTTTCAACAAAATTTTGTGATTATCTTAATACTTGTATACAATTAAATAGAGACACTTAATATGAAATGTATTTCTGTGGGGATACCTAAAGAGAGAGTTTCGTTTCTGAGAGTTGGCACCGAATTATTATTTTCGGTGCCAATCTTTAAGCTTTGGGAAAGTCTGAGCTTCACTCCGGGGGAGATGTCCAATTGCGCAGAGCGTGAGCAAGAAACAAGGGGGAGTGTACCTGCAAAGGCACTCCGAAGGTTAAGTTAGTATTAAAAATTTAATGTGTCCTTTAAGGGTCACATATCATTCATACCTTTATAGGTGGGGTAGGATAGGTCAGTTATGCTTGTTGCTAGTCATCTGCATTGAAGACTAGTTATTCAAGTTTAATGCATGATCGGACGTTTTTATTCGAGAATGCATCCGTTGTGTCTGACCATAATGCATGTCGCCGAGTTATGAGGTGTGGAGCCGAGTTATTGACCATAAAGCTGAGTTATGAGGTTAGATCTGTAATAGTCGGATCATAAGCCCCAAGCTTAGCCTGGGAATGTGTTTAATGAAGCAGGTTGAGCTTTTAAAGAATCATAAGTCGGCTGCTGAATAGCTCGGCGGCTGGTTTTGCCTTGCAGCCCCCCAATTCAATTTGCTTTATTAAACAGTTGTTAATGTTAAGTAGTGGTATAATTAGGAGAGAGAAAAAATTAAATGCACGTTTCAGAGCGTGCATGTTTCCAATGCCCTTCACTTTTTTTGATGTAACAGATGTGATTGATGGCAATGGAATCGAGGAGTTGGTTTAATGTGCTAATGTAAACAGTTTGAAATCCTGAAGGTTTTCGTTTTTGCTTGGTTAAGCTTCTTGTCATCAGAAGTGTTTCAAAAAAAATTGAGTGAAAGAGGTATGTTATAAATCTGTTTGTTTTTTGACTTCTCTGCTTCTTCCTCTATCTTTTCTTTGCTGTTTTCATCTTCATCGACTGTTTTTTCAATTATGGGGATAGAGAAAGAAAAAACGAAAAAGGGGAAAATCAATTGGTCTTATAATTGGGTGAATGATGATGTGAGGGTTCGTGGGTCTTTGTTTCTTGATGAAGATGATGTAAAAGAAATAGACAAAAACAGTCTTGTGAGGGTTGGTTCTGGGATTCGTTTGGAACTTCTTCCTTGTTCTTCCAGTGACTGAGTGTTTCATAGAGGGGAGGGTTTAGAGTATTTTTATATGTATAGTAGTGTGTTGGAGGAGTTCAGGGTGAAGCTTCCATTTACTGAATTTGAATGTCAAGTGTTGAAGCAGTTAAATTGTGCACCATCCCAACTTCATCCTAACAGGTGGACATTTCTTCGTAGTTTTGTGACTCTTATGAATTTTCTGGAGGAGAAACCGACAGTGGAGTTGTTCTTTATGTTGTTCCAGGCCAAAGGCATTTGGAAGGGGGTTTGGGTGAACTTGAATAGTTCACCTAGATTTGGTATTTTCAAAATGTACAACTCCTTGTTGAAGGGAATTTTCTGTTTTATATCGACGAGCATCTGGGGGATAAGTTTCCGATATGGTGGTATTCGGAACCTCAGAGTATTTTGGGGCCGGAGACTATTATTGCGAGGAATGAGTGTATTATTGAATATCTGGTTGAGGCCGTTGATTGGAAGGAGCTTATATCGATTTTTGACTTGCTCCAACGGGAGGATAATAAGCTGGCCGTTGTAGAATATTTAGGTGAGTCTTGTGGAGTATTGATTTGATTATATTCTGATTAATGTTTGACTGAGGTTTGTTGTGTTTGTTTTGCAGGAGGAAAATATCCAGGGGTTTCTGCTGCTACCCTCCAGCTCGGGTAAAGAGTAAAAATTTGGATAAGGAAGGATCTTCGTCAAAAGCGGAGAAAGTTGGGGCTGGCGAAGTGGACTAGCCGAGACCAAGGAGAAAAAAGGTGATATTGAGGAAAAGAAAACAAGATATTGTGGATTTGTCCGATGACTTTGAGGATGTTATGGATGAGGTACCGATAGAAGAGGTTCGGGTTTTTAGTGAAAACCAAAAAAAGTTGCATGAAGTGGCTGATCAGAGTGACGGGTCTTCACTGTGGGGGAGAGATTTCCCTTATATGATGGTTGCCAACGAAGTGTGTCAATCGTTGGTTGATGTAAAATTGGCTGAGGAGATCGGTGACGTTGCTATCGATCGATATATGCAGGTATTTTCAGTTTTTGATGTATGATGTTCTGTGTTTTGATGTATGGAGTTAAATGTAGTTTGTCTGTATTTGTTGTTTTGAAGGTGGTTGGTCTTCGGCTGGCGAGCTTAGGACATAGCCGAGAAAAAATACATGAGAGAATGGCTGCTCCAAAGTTGGATCCCAATTTGAAAGAGGAATTAGATCAGAAGATTGCTAGGGTTACCGAGCTTGAAAATAGGGTATCTGAGGTTGAAAAAGAGCTGAAGTTGACCAAGGAAAATTATACGAAGGAAATAGAAGATGTAAAGAAGAAAAAGGTCGACCTATCCAGTCGGAGTTCTAGGGTCATTGAACTTACGGCGAGCCTAAACGAGATGGAAAAGAGTAAGGAGACAGCTGTGTTGGATTCCTTTATTGAGGGTTTTGAACATACTTCTCTCCAGGCAAAATTTTTGGTTCCAGAGGTTGATTTCACCTAAATGGATCATGGGAAGATCATTTGAGGCGGGGAGATGGTCGAGGATGATGGTGACGCCGAGGAAGAGGACGAAAATAGTTAATCAGCATGTGTAGGTCTTATTTTGTTGTGTTTTAAACATTTATTTTGTTGGTAGACTGTGTTACTCCGGGAGTGAGCTTATGACTGTTTATTTTGTAATTTTACTGTTGTTCTAAGGGAAACAATTTATTTGGCTTCTGGATACGTGCTGTTTTGCACATGTTGATTTTTAGAAAATATATTTTTATGATAGGTGAATGTTACCTAGTTGTTTGATTAGCGCTTTTTATGAATGCATGTTGTTTTTATATGGATAAAACATACCATGTGGTTTGACTGTTTGTGTCACCTTAGTGGTGATTTAATGTTCTTATCTGGAAAAGATATGTTAGTGATAATGTTAAGTAAAGGCCGAGTAGGCTAACTTTGCCGACTTTTCTGTCTGTAGGATAGATGCCGAGTAGTCGGATTAGGAATTTTGATCGATAATGTTCGGTGTAGTCGAATTCAGTGTAAAGATCAGCTGTAATTTTGATAATTTTTTGAATAGTCGGTTTCCGAGTATTGATCGGCAATCTGTTTGACTGATAAATTCCGAATAGTCGGATTTTGGGTAAGATCGGCTATATTGTTTGACTGAGTGTTCCGAATAGTCGGTTTTCGGAGTATAGATCGGCAGGATAACATTTATCAATTTATAGATAAGGGAGAAGTATAAACTGTGAGAATCGTAATTTGATGAAAGCAAGAATTTATTTATTGAATAACCTTTAATTATAAAGGCGCAGGTAGGCAAATCTCATTAAAATCTCTCCAAGCAAAACCCGTTTTTGGGAAAAATCTTGGTAGTAGGAAAAAGAGTACTTGTCTGTCCCTTACTTTTAACTGTAATATAACTTTAAAGATGATACATTCCAAGTGTTAGGCAAATCATTACCATCTAAGGTTTGTAATCGGTAAGCTCCATTGCCGATGACTTCTATGATTCAGTAAGGGCCTTCCCAGTTAGCTGCTAGTTTTCCATGGTTTGATGGTTTTCTGGCCTGTTCGGTTCTTCTGAGCACCAAGTCATTCACTTGAAAGGACCTTGGGTGTAGTTTCTGATTATAGCGCTAAGCTATATGCTGTTGCTTCGAACAACTGAATCTTTGCAATAAAATATTGAAATTTGATTGATCTAAATGGAATTTTTATTTATTGTTGAATTGAATATGAATGAAATACAAATACATTCTAGTTTTATGTAATATCCATTTTAATCACATGTCGTAAATGGAAATATCCTACAAAGTTCAAAGTTAAACTTCCGTAAAAAAATAGTTCTTTTATTTGATTAATTAGCCATTTTTTTTATCCCTTCTTTTTTTTTCGAGAAACTTCATTTATTCTGGTGTGAATGGCAGGCAGGACTATATTTCTTGGTTTCAATAGGACTCCTTACGAGCGTTGTTTTTGCTCGGTGTGTGATTGCTGCTGAGGATCTAATTTCTTCGACGAGGTCTAGGTCGGCCTGCCGAGCTGTTTTTGCGGTTGTATGGTCGGCCAATTGAGTTCGCAATGAGGCTTAGGAGATCTCCACTGGTGTCATAGCGTCGGAGCCATATACCAGGTGAAATCGTGTTTCTTTTGTCGTTGAGTGGACCATGGTATTGTACCCCCATATGATTTCTGGTATAAGTTCGGCCCAGAGGCCTTTTACATCGTGCAGTTTCTTTCTTAGAGCATGGAGTAAGACTTTATTTGCAGCCTCTGCTAACCCGTTTGTTTGCGGGTGCTCTACTAATGAAAAATATTTTTTGATTTCCAAGTCTAATAAAAGGATGTGAACTTTTGATCGGCAAAATGGTGACCATTATCTGTGGTAATGTGCCGAGGTATGCCGAATTGACAAATAATATATTATCATACAAAACAAAGCATTTGTTGTGAGGTAATCTTGGCTAGAGGTTGGGCCTCTATCCATTTTGAAAAATAATCAATTCCTACAACCAAGAATTTTACCTGACCTGCTGCTGTCGGGAAAGGGCCTAGGATATCTATACCCCATTGGTTGAAGGGCCAAGTTACCTCAAAGTTGTGCAATAATTTGGCTGGCAAGCGTGTTATCGGGATGTGTCTTTGGTAGTTATCACAGTGTCTGACCTTTGTTTTGCAGTCTTTTTGTAATGTCAGCCAGTAGAAGCCAGCATGTAGGATCTTTGAACAGAGGCTTCGAGCACCGAGGTGTGTACCACAGATGCCTTCGTGTGCTTTGGATAATGTAATATTGTCCTCGGACATGTTAAGGCATTTGAGCAGAGGACGAGCAAAACCTCTTCTATATAGGCAGTTGTTATATATTGGTAAAAAATGAATCTTGTCGGTGAAAGTACCAGAGATTTTCAATATTCTTTGGCAATGCTCCAGTTTTGAGATAAGTTATGTAAGGTGTTCTCCAATCAGTATCCTGTGTAACACTTAAAATTTCTGTGAGTTTAATGCTCGGTTTAAGTAATGTTGATTGATAAAGAGATGACCCATTTGGTTGAGTACTGGCGAGTTTAGACAGGATGTCAACTCGGCCATTACTCTCCCTAGGTATATGCTGTATGTCGCATTTAGAAACTTTTGAAAGTAAATTTTGGACGATTTCAAGGTATTTAGAAAGCAAATGGTCTTTTACTTGGTATAGGTTATTTACCTGTTGAACGATGAGTACGGAGTCGCAGTATACCTTAATTTCGGTGATGTTTAGGTCGGCAGTGAGTCTAAGGTCGGCAATGAGGGCTTCGTATTCACTTTGATTGTTACTTGCTTTAAAGGAAAAGTGGAGATAATGTTCGATGACATTACCATGGCTATCATCGAGTATGATTCCTGCTCCACATCCTTGTGGGTTGGAAGAGCCGTCAACGTACAAAGACCATTCAACGTAATCTTCGGCTGTGTCTAGTACTGAGAATTTGGCGATGAAGTTGGCCAAAAACTGGGACTTGATAGATGATCGGCCCTGGTATCTGATATTAAATTTCAAAAGTTCCACCGACCATTTTACTAGTCGGCCAGCCAGTTTTGGTTTCTTAAGTACTTGTCGCAAAGATTGATCTGTCCGAACATGGATGACATGACCGTGGAAGTACGGCCGTAATCTTCTGGCTGAGAAAACAAGAGCTAAAGCCAGCTTCTCAATGCTCGGATAGCAAAGTTCAGCATTCTGTAGTATTTTGCTAATGAAATAGATCGGCAACTGCTGCTTTTGCCTTTCTGCAACAAGAGCAGAGCTTACAGCCTAGTTAGTGACAGATAAATATAAGAATAATGGTTCCCCTTAAAGGGAGTTTGTAAAATTGGTGGTTTTGAAAGAGTTTCTTTGATGGTTGTGAATGCTTTCTCACATTCATTGGTCCATTGGAAAGTCTTTTTCTTTTTTAAAGTTTGGAAGAAACATAAAGACTTAGAAGCTAGGCAAGGTAAGAATCTAGAAAGTGCAGCAAGTCTCCCTGTCAACCGTTGGACTTCTTTGATAGTTTGTGGGCTAGTCATATCCAAAACAGCTCGACACTTTTCTGGATTCGCTTCAATACCTTGGCTAGTGAGCATGAAGCCGATGAATTTGCCACTTTGTACACCGAATGCGCACTTTTTGGGATTTAATCGAATGTTGTATTTTCTTATTTGACCAAAGATCTTGGCGAGATCATCAAGGTGGCTGTTGTCGATTTTTGTTTTGGCGACCATGTCGTCAATGTAGACCTCAATGTTCCTGCCGATCTGTTGGGAAAATACTTTGTCCATTAGGCGTTGACATGTTGCACCTGCATTCTTAAGGCCAAATGGCATGACTTTATAACATTAGTTTCCATATTCAGTAATAAAGGCTGTCTTATTTTGATCAGATGGATGCATATGGATCTGGTTATAGCTAGAGTATGCATCCATAAAGCTAAGTTTTTTATAACTAGAGGCATTATCAACTAAGCAATCAATAGATGGTAATGGATAGGAGTCTTTTGGGCATGCTTTGTTGAGATCGGTGAAATCAACGCACATGCGCCATTTATTGTTATGTTTTTTTACCATGACGACATTCGCCAACCATGTTGTGATTCTGATTCCTGAATGAAGCCGGCGTTGATGAGTGATGATTTTGGAAAATTCAGATTTATTTTGATGATGAATAAACATTATTGAAATGATTGATTGCAAAATTATTAATTATGATTTTCATGTAACATGTGTTAGTTAATAATTTTGTGATGCAGGTTTACTATTGGGCCGATAAATAAAAATTGTTGCAGGCCCAAATCAAAATATATATTCAGCTTTTGTTGCATGTTTTCTATATTGTGTGGCTGAATTAATTATTATATATGGGCCAGATTGAATGTTGTTACTAGAAAGCCCAAATTTAATTTTTGATGAGTAATCACTCATGCTTGATCCAAAACCAAGTGAAGAAGAAAGCAAAAAATTCTTCCAACGGATCTAAGCTTATTACCATGTGATGGATTCCAAATTTATTCAATTATCATTTATTGCATGGGAACAATGAGAGAGAAAAAGGCATCTGATTTGATTGCAGCATCTAATGCTACACGCTACTCAACAAGGGAAGAATCATTTCAATTAATTTCATTCTCTTTCCTAATTCAATGATGTTCAAATTTCTTTCTTCTCTCTCATCACTTTTTTTCTCTTCTTCGGTCATTACACAGCAAACCATGGAGACTTTGAGCAATCAAAAAGAAGGGAAGGCAAGCTACAAGACCATCTCAATGATGGCAAGAAAAAGAAAACATAAAGTATGCTGTGGCTAAGATTCTCATTCATTTATGGTAAGATATTGTGAAGAGATCTTGGCTCCTCCATACCAAAAATGGAAGTAAAGATCTCGGCCAGCAAGGTAAAGATCCTTGGAGGGATGGCTTGTCTCTGACTCTGCTCAACCACCACAGGAGGTAGCTAGGGTGGCTACGTGATGGAAAAGGCAGAGATTGGAGCAGATGAAGCTATCATCATCATGAAGCATCAAGGGCCAGAAATCTATCTTGGAGAGCAAGCCAAGGATGGAGCGCTCGGATTGATGAAGTCTAATGACCAAGGAAGAACTAGAGGTATTTGAATGTTGGGTTTTGCATGAGTTACCTCTTCTCTCTCTCTGGCCGAACCAGTTATGTGTGAAGGAAAAGAAGTTAAGCTTGGGCTTTGGTTTCAACTATGGAGGCTTCCCCCTTCTATAAAAAGGGTGAACAGTCACGGTTTAAAGCAAGGAGAAAGGGTGAGAATGCAAGGCACAGAGTTCTCAGAGCTACCTAAGCTAACAAATTTTCTTCTCCTTCAATGTATTCTGTTTTGTAATTTTTCTGTTTAATTTTGTCATGTCTTGAGTCTCATGAAAAAAGGCAAACAGTGAGGTTTGTATGAAAAAGCCATAGAGCGGAAAAAGACAGAGAGTGCAAAATTAAAAGAAAAAGCCATAGATGTCCTTAGAGTTCCTTTATACATCTGTGTTGTGTTTCATGATTCTGTGAGAATCCCCTTGTAAGTTGGGTTAGCACTTTACAGTCTATAATCAAGAAGATTATATTGAAATTCCATCATTGTTGTGATGGAGACTGGATGTAGGCTGCACTGCACTTAGCAGCTGAACTAGGATATATCTGGGTGTAATTTTCTCTCTTTTCTACTCTATTTTTGTTTCTACTGCACAGGAGCTAAAACTGAAAAAATATCTCGTGCCAAGTGACGAGACAAAAATAAAAGTCTCGTGGCTAGGGACGAGACAAAAATAAAAAAGTCTCCTCAAAGACCAGCAAATGTAATCAAGCAAAAAGGGGGCTAAGATTCAACCCCCCCTTCTCTTAGCCACTGAAAACCATTAATTGGTATCAGAGCTTGGTCTTAAAGAGATCAAGTTTTGTAGCTTGGAGAAAAGATCCACATGGCAGAAAGTAGTGGCTCAAATCTGGTGTCCTACAACCTTACAGAAGGACAGTTAAGCAACAGACCGCCTCTTTTCAATGGGAAAAACTATACCTATTAGAAGGAGAGAATAAAAATCTTTGTGCAAGTAGTAGACTACAAGCTTTGGAAGATCATCCTAGAGGGTCCTCAATTTTCAACCAACACAAGTGCTGAAGGAGTAGTCACACTTAAACCAGAAGCTAGCTGGACCGAGGAAGATAGAAAGAAGGTTGAGCTAAATGCCAAGGCTGTAAATCTACTCAACTGTGCTATCAGCTTTGAGGAATACCGAAGGGTATCATGATGCACAATGGCAAAGGAAATCTGGGACAAATTGCAAATCACTCATGAAGGAACCACCATTGTGAAGAAGACTCGGATATACATGTTAAATAGAGAGTATGAAATGTTTGCAATGAAGGAAGGAGAATCTATTGATGAACTGTTCGAACGGTTTAACACCATCATTGTTGGCTTAGATGCTCTGGGAATAACACATTCTGATTCTGTGCTTGTGAGAAGAGTGTTGAGATATCTCACTAAAGAGTGGGAAACAAAAGCTTTAATCATTTCTGAGAGCAGTAGTTTAGATTCCATGACATATGATGATTTGAGAGGAAACTTACTTGCTTTTGAAAATACTTATTTGAAAAAAGACTCAAAAAAGAAAGGAATTGCTTTTACATCTATGACTAACCCCCTGGATGATGAATCCAGTGATAATTCTTCTGAAAATGAGTTTGTGTTGTTTGCCAAAAAATTCAGGAAAATGATGAAGTCGAAGGAGAAAGGCAAAGGAAGCAGCTTTAGAAAACAAAGAAAGGATCTCAGCAAGGTTACATGCTACAACTGTAAAGAAACCGGGCACTTCAAGACAGATTGCCCTAAGTTGAAGAAAGAAGAGAAGCCAAAAGGAAGAAAGAAAAAGGGGCTGATGGCATCATGGGAGGACTTGGAAAATGACTCAGACAGTGATGAAGAATCCGAGACCAAGTCACAACCATGTCTCATGGCAGATAACATTGAACAGGTAGTCTTTCATAACCCTAACACTGAAGATCTTCATCTTATGATAGACCAGCTTTCTGAAAAAATAAGATATTTTTTGCTTGATAACCAAGATCTTGAACAACAAATCACCATCCTTAAAGCTGAAAACGATTTTTTCAAGGAAAAGCTAAGGGAGGCCGAAACTGCTACTGAACTTGTTGAAGAAAATAAGCAGTTAAAAGCTCAACTTAAAAGCTGTAAAAGTAACCATTCTGTTGTTGCATATGTAAACTGTTTTAAAGAAAATGAAGAGTTGCAAAAAGGGATAAAAAAACCTTGAAAATGACCTAGCCAAGTTCACTCAAAGTTCTGAAAATTTAAATCAAATTTTGGCTAGTCAAAAACCACTTTTTGATAAAGCTGGCTTGGGATTTCAAAAGACTTTCAAATCTGTTGAAAAACCTTGTTTTGGAAATATTGCTTCATCTTCTAATGACACAAGGTTTCAAAACCCAACCTACTTTAACAAAATAGCAACTCCAAGGTTTTGTAGACTATGCAACCGAAATGGCCACTTTCCCATTCAATATTTTTTTGGTGAAAGGATGATTGGTGATAAAGTTTGCAAAGTTGTTTTTTTATTATAATGGACTAGGTCATAAGAGATGGTTTAACGTGAAAGGATCCAAGAAAATTTGGATACCTAAGCTCACTTGAGCTTGTTTTGTAGGTGTGCCTAGCATCCAAACGGAAGAAAAATATGTGGTACATGGACAGCGGATGCTCTAGGCACATGACCGGAAAGACAACCTTCTTCATAAAGCTTGATGAGTATGATGGAGGACTTGTCACTTTCGGTGATGATGGAAAAGGAAAGATAGTGGCCATTGGAAAAGTTGGTAAAAGCTTTTCATCTTGTATAAATGATGTTCTTCTTGTAAATAGTTTGAAACATAATTTACTTAGTGTAAGCCAATTGTGTGATCTAGGCTTTGAAGTCATTTTTAGAAAGTTTGTTTGTTTGGTTGTTTGTGAAAAAACTGGGGATATTTTATTTGAGATTAAAAGATGCAATAATGTGTATGGATTGACTCTTGAGGACTTGAAAGAACAAAATGCAACATGTTTTACCTCTCTTGAATCTGAAAAATGACTATGGCATAAAAAAGTTGGGTCATGCTAGCATGTACCAAATTTCTAAACTAGTCAAGAAAAATTTGGTGAGAGGAATTCCAAGTATCAAATTTGATAAGGATCTTACTTATGATGCTTGTCAATTAGGCAAACAAGTAAAATATTCTTTTAAACCAAAAGATGAAATTTCAACCAAAAGACCATTAGAGATGTTACACGTTGATCTTTTTGATCCAACAAGAACTCAAAGTTTAGGAGGTAAACACTATGGTTTAGTGGTGGTGGATGATTACTCTAGATTTGGTTGGGTATTTTTTCTTGCTCATAAAAATGATGCTTTTCATGCATTCTCAACCCTTTGCAAATGAATTCAAAATGAAAAAATTTAAAGATAGCCCATTTGAGAAGTGATCACGAAAAAAAATTTGAAAATCAAGGTTTTGAAAAATTCTGTGATGATTTTGGAATTGCTCATAATTTTTCATGTCCTAGAACACTTCAACAAAATGGAGTTGTTGAAAGAAGGAATAGAAGCCTTCAAGATACGACTAGGGCTATGTTATGTGAGAATGAAATTCCAAAATTCCTATGGGCTGAAGCTGTAAATACATCATGCTATATTTTGAATAGGACAATAATTAGAAAAGGGTTGAAGAAAACTCCTTATGAACTATGGAAAGGAACCCCTCCAAATCTTAAGTATTTTCATGTTTTTGGATGCAAATGTTTTGTTCTTAACAACAAAGAAAATTTTGGTAAATTTGATCCAAAATCATATGAGGGAATGTTTGTTGGATATTCCACTACTAGCAAGGCCTATAGGATTTATCTCAAAGAACATAGGAGCATAGAGGAATCCATACATGTGACTTTTTGTGATTCTAATTCAATTCCCAGTACTGTGATAGATGATGACACAAATTGTGAAGAAGTTGTCAAGGAAACCAGTGGTGAAAATCCCAAGTCTGCTCAAAATGAAGAATCTGCCAGTCCAGTTTTCTCTCGTCATATTAGAGGAGATATTTCTATTTTATCTCCTGAGCCAGCACGAAAAACTGAAACAGTGAGACCCACAGAAGCTCATCAAAGTTCAACACCATTCTGGAAGCCTAGAGAATGGGAGTCCATGAGGGGTTATCGTCATGACTTTATCATTGGTGATCCCTTTCAAAGTGTAACAACAAGATCCTCAACCAAAAAGCAATCCGAACCAAGCAATCTTGCCTTCTTGTCACAAATGGAGCCTAACAATGTGAAACAAGCTCTTGAAGATCCATCTTGGGTCAAAGCCATGCAAGAAAAGCTTGCTCAATTCGACAAGAATGAGGTTTGGACACTAGTACCTCATCTGGATGGTAAGAAGGTAATGGGTACTAAGTGGGTTTTTAAAAATAAACTTGGTGAGGATGGATAAGTTGTTCGTAACAAGGCTAGATTAGTGGCCCAAAGTTATGATCAAGAAGAGGGAATAGATTTTGATGAGTCTTTTGCTCCGGTAGCTAGAATGGAAGCAATTAGGTTGCTTCTTGCCTATGCTGCCCATAAGGGTTTTAAAATATTTCAAATGGATGTAAAATGTGCTTTCCTTAATGGCTTTATTGATAGAGAAGTATTTGTGGCACAACCCCCCGGTTTTGAACATAAGGATTTTCCAAATCATATTTTCAAACTTTCAAAGGCTCTTTATGGCCATAGGCAAGCTCCAAGGGCTTGGTATGAAAGGCTTAGTACCTTCCCATTAGAAAATCAATTTCAAAGAGGTACCACGGACACAACTTTATTCATTAAAGCATCTAATGATGATATTCTTCTAGTTCAAGTTTATGTGGATGACATTGTGTTTGGATCGGCCAATGTGTCCTTGTGTGAAGAGTTTGGAAAACTCATGACTAGTGAGTTTGAGATGAGTTTAATGGGAGAGCTTTCTTTCTTTCTTGGCCTCCAAATTAAACAAACTCCTAGTGGTACCTTTATTCACCAAGAAAAGTATGCAAAAGAACTTATCAAAAAGTTTGGCCTAGAAAACTCTAAACTAATGGGAACACCAATGCATCCAAACACTAAACTTGAAAAGAAGCATGATGGCAAAGATGTCGATGAAATATGGTATAGAGGAATGATTGGTTCACTAATATATCTTACCTGCTCTAGACCGGATATTGTTCAAAGTGTGGGTGTATGTTCAAGGTTTCAATCTCACCCAAAGGAATCCTATCTTTCAGCCGTTGAACAAATCATTAGATATATTAAGGGAACTAGTGATTATGGCTTGTGGTATCCAAAATCTGATGATTTTTGTGCTGTAGAGTTTTGTGATGCAGATTATGCGGGAGATAGAGTGGATAGAAGAAGCACATCAGGCATGTGTTGCTTCCTTGGGAGATCACTCAACATGTGGCCCTATCCACAGCTGAAGTTGAATATATTTCTGCATCTGAATGTTGTTCACAATTAATTTGGCTAAAAACGCAGTTGGAAGATTATAAATTAAAAATCAATAGTATACCCTTGTTTTGTGATAACATGAGTGCTATAAATATTTCAAAAAATCCTATTTTGCACTCAAGAACTAAGCACATTGAAATCAAATATCATTTTATTAGAGAACATGTGCAAAAGGGTACTATTGATATTCAATTTGTAAAATCTGAAGACCAACTTGCTGACATTTTTACAAAACCCCTCTGTGAAGACAGATTCTTGATGAGCGGATAATTTGTATGCTTTTTGGCATTGTTTTTAGTATATTTTTAGTATGATCTAGTTAGTTTTTAGTATATTTTTATTAGTTTTTAGTTAAAATTCACTTTTCTGGACTTTACTATGAGTTTGTGTGTTTTTCTGTGATTTCAGGTATTTTCTGGCTGAAATTGAGGGACCTGAGCAAAAATCTGATCCAGAGACTCAAAAGGACTGCAGATGCTGTTGGATTCTGACCTCCCTGCACTCGAAGTGGATTTTCTGGAGCTACAGAAGCCCAATTGGCGCGCTCTCAACGGCGTTGGAAAGTAGACATCCTGGGCTTTCCAGCAATATATAATAGTCCATACTTTGCCCAAGATTTGATGGCCCAAACCGGCGTTCAAAGTCACCTCAAGAAATTCCAGCGTTAAACGCCGGAACTGGCACCTAATTGGGAGTTAAACGCCCAAACTGGCACTAAAGCTGGCGTTTAACTCCAAGGAGAGTCTCTACACGAAAAAGCTTCATTGCTCAGCCCAAGCACACACCAAGTGGGCCCGGAAGTGGATTTTTATGTCATTTACTCATCTATGTACTAGTTTTCTATAAGTAGGACCTTTTACTATTGTATTAGGGACATCTTGGTAGCTATCTTTGAGTTTTATGCTATCTTAGATCATTGGGAGGCTGGCCTCACGGCCATGCCTAGACCTTGTTCTTATGTATTTTCAACGGTGGAGTTTCTACACACCATAGATTAAGGTGTGGAGCTCTGCTGTACCTCGAGTATTAATGCAATTACTATTGTTCTTCCATTCAATTCCGCTTGTTCTTTGTCCAAGATATCACTTGTTCTTCAACATGATGAAGGTGATGATTGACGCCCATCACCATTCTCACCCATGAACAAGGTGACTGACAACCATTCTTGTTCTACAAGCATCTGAGGCTTAGTGAATATCTCTTGGATTCCTGATTGCACGATGCATGGTTGATCGCCTGACAACCGAGTGCTCGCCTGACAAACGAGCCAGCCATTCCGTGAGATCAGAGTCTTCGTGGTATAGGCAGGACATGATGGCAGCATTCAAGAGAATCCGGAAGGTCTAACCTTGTCTGTGGTATTCTGAGTAGGATTCAATGATTGAATGACTGTGACGTGCTTCAAACCTGTAACCTACTGGGCGTTAGTGACAGACGCAAAAGAGTGATTCTATTCCGGTAGGGGAGGGAACCAAACCGGTGATTGGCAGTACTGTGACAGAGTGCGTGCATTAGCTTTCACTGCGCGGATGGGAGGTAGCTGCTGACAACAGTGAAACCCTACACGAGCTTGCCATGGAAAGGAGTAAGAAGGATTGGATGAAGGCAGTAGGAAAGCAGAGAGACGGAAGGGAAGGCATCTTCATACACTTGTCTGAAGCTCTTACACCAATGATATACATAAGTATCACTATCTTTATCTTTATATTATTTTCGTTCATCATCATATACAATTGAGTTTGCCTGACTAAGATTTACAAGATGACCATAGCTTGCTTCAATGCTAACAATCTCCGTGGGATCGACCCTTACTCACGTAAGGTATTACTTGGACGACCCAGTGCACTTGCTGGTTAGTTGTGCGAAGTTGTGTAATGCCATGGTATTGAGCTACCACGTTTTTGGAGCCATTACCGGGGATTATGAGAGTTGTGAAAAAGTACTGTTCACAATTTCGCGCACCAAGTTTTTGGCGCCGTTGCCGGGGATTGTTCATGTTTTGAGCAAGCTTTTGGTAACAATGCCTGGGATTGTTCTAGTTTGGACAACTGACGGTTCATCTTGTTGCTTAGATTAGGTATTTATTTTTTCGAAATTCTTGAAGATGAATTCTAGAGTTTCATGATGATTTGTTGAAATCTGGCTGGCTGAGAAGCCATGTCTAATCTGATTGGACCGAGGTTTCAACTTATCACCACAAGAGCTTGTTGATTTTCATCAATTTTGCTTTTGGAGCAGTGATCTGCTAAGGCTTGGCTGACCTTTGGTCATGTCTAGTGTTTTGGACCGAAGCTTTCTTTGAAAGTTTGGCTGGCTGTGAAGCCATGTCTAATTCCTGGACCGGATTCTTAGACTAGCATTGCATTGATTCCTGGAATTCTCACCAAGAATTTTGATGTTTTCACTTAATTTTCGAAAAACACAAAAAAAAAAAATTTCACAAAAACCATAAAAACCAAAAAAAAAAAATTTTTCAAGAAACATCAAATATTTTCTATTTCTTCTTTTTTCTTGCTTAAGTCTAGTGTCTCATCTTAAGTTTGGTGTCAAATGCATGTTTTTGTTATAATTTTCGAATCCATGCATATATTTCTTTGTTTTGATCTTTGAATTCTATTGACTTGAAGTATTTTGTGTGTCTCATATGCATTCTCATATTGTTAGTGTCAGTAGTACACAAACTGCTAAGTTTGGTGTCTTGCATGCATTGTTATTTGATTCTTGTTGCATTTTGATTATTAAAAATCCAAAAATATTTTTAATTTGTGTCTTTTCAAGTCAATGATACAAAGAATTGAAGATTCAGAACATACTGCAGAGGAATTATACAGAAAAAGCTGAGCATTCAAAAATGCCCAGTGAAGAAGGCAGACTGGCGTTTAAACGCCAGCCAGGGCACCTGGTTGGGCGTTTAACGCCCAAAGAGGTAGCATTTTGGGCGTTAAACGCCAGAATGTATACCATTCTGGGCGTTTAACGCCAGGATGGTGCTAGGGGGAAGATTTTGTTTTCAAAATCAATTTTTTTCAAGTTTTCAAAGTTTTTCAAAATCAGATCTTTTTCAAATCATATCTTTTCAATCAAATGTTTTCAAAATCAATTTCTTTCCTTTTTCAAAAGATACTTACTAACAATTAAAGATTTGATTGAACATCTCAAGTTTGTTGCCTTTTCTGTTGAGGAAGGTTTTATGTTTGAATCATATCTTTTCTTGTTAGGCAAGTCATTAATTTTTAAAATTATATCTTTTCAAATTGTTTTCAAATCATATCTTTTAAAATTGTTTTCAAATCATATCTTCTCAATCACATCTTTTTAAAACCATAACTTTTCAATTAAATCTTTTTAACCACATCTTTTTCAAAATAGTTTTCAATCAAATCTTTTTAATTTCTAATTTCAAAATCTTTTTCAAAATCACTTGATTTCTTTTTCACTTTTAATTTTCGAAAATTATCAATCAGATTTTCAAAATGTTTTCAAAATCTTTTAAATGAATTTTCGAAAATTCTCTTCCCTCCTTCCCACATCCTTCTATTTATGGAGTACCACTCCTTCTGAATGCACAATTCGAACCTTATCTAACTAAAGTTCGAATTCTTCTTCTCCTTCTTCTTTCTATTTCTCTTTTCCTCTGACATTTCAAGGAATCTCTATACTGTGACATAGAGGATTCCACATTTTCTTTTTCTCTTCTCTTTCATATGAGCAGGAGCAGAGACAAAGGCATTCTTGTTGAAGCTGACCCTGAACCTGAGAGAACCTTGAAGCGAAAGCTAAGAGAAGCCAAGGCACAACTCTCTTTAGAGGACCTGACCGAATTCTTCAAGGAAGAAGAACACATGGCAGCCGAAAACAACAACAATGCCAACAATGCAAGGAAGGTGCTGGGTGACTTCACTGCACCTACTCCTGATTTTTATGGGAGAAGCATCTCTATCCCAGCCATTGGAGCAAACAACTTTGAGCTTAAGCCTCAATTAGTTTCTCTAATGCAACAGAATTGCAAGTTCCATGGACTTCCAATGGAAGATCCTCATCAGTTTTTAGCTGAATTCTTGCAAATCTGTGACACAGTCAAGACTAATGGGGTTGACCCTGAGGTCTATAAACTGATGCTATTCCCTTTTGCTGTAAGAGACAGAGCTAGAATATGGTTGGATTCTCAACCTAAAGAAAGCCTGGACTCTTGGGAAAAGCTAGTCAATGCCTTCTTGGCAAAGTTCTTTCCACCACAAAGATGGAGTAAGCTTAGAGTGGAAGTCCAAACCTTCAGACAGAAGGATGGAGAATCCCTCTATGAAGCTTGGGAAAGATACAAACAATTAATCAGAAGATGTCCCTCAGACATGCTTTCTGAATGGAGCATCATAGGTATTTTCTATGATGGTCTCTCTGAACTATCCAAGATGTCTTTGGATAGCTCTGCTGGAGGATCTCTTCATCTGAAGAAGACGCCTGCAGAAGCTCAAGAATTGATTGAAATGGTTGCAAATAACCAATTCATGTACACTTCTGAAAGAAATCCTGTGAACAATGGGACTAGTCAGAAGAAAGGAGTTCTTGAGATTGACACTCTGAATGCCATATTGGCTCAGAACAAGATATTGACTCAACAAGTCAATTTGATTTCTCAAAGTCTGTCTGGAATGCAAAATGCACCAGGTAGTACTAAGGAAGCTTCATCTGAGGAAGAAGCTTATGATCCTGAGAACCCTTCAATGGAAGAGGTGAATTACCTAGGAGAACCCTATGGAAACACCTATAATTCTTCATGGAGAAATCACCCAAATTTCTCATGGAAGAATCAAGAGAGACCTCAACAAGGTTTCAATAACAATAATGGTGGAAGAAACAGGTTTAGCAATGGCAAGCCTTTTCCATCATCTTCTCATCAACAGACAGAGAGTTCTAAGCAGAATACTTCTGACTTAGCAACAATGGTCTCTGATCTAATAAAGACCACTCAAAGTTTCATGACTGAAACAAGGTCCTCCATTAGGAATTTGGAAGGACAAGTGGGTCAGCTGAGCAAGAAAGTTACTGAACTCCCTCCTAACACTCTCCCAAGTAATACAGAAGAAAATCCAAAAGGAGAGTGCAAAGCCATAGACATGGCCGAATATGGAGAGGAAAGAGAGGAGGAGGACGCCACTGAGGAAGACCTCAGTGGGCGTGTACCAATCTCCTCTGAGTTCCTCAATGAGGAACAATGGGAATCTGAGGCTCAAAATGAGACCATAGAGATTCCATTGGACTTACTTCTGCCATTCATGAGCTCTGATGAGTATTCTTCCTCTGAAAAGGATGAGTATGTCACTGAAGAGCAAGTTGCTAAATACCTTGGAGCAATCATGAAACTGAATGACAAGTTATTTGGAAATGAGACTTGGGAGGATGAACCTCCCTTGCTCACCAAAGAACTGGATGACTTGTCTAGGCAGAAACTGCCTCAAAAGAGGCAGGATCCTGGGAAGTTTTCTATACCTTGTACCATAGGCACCATGACCTTCAAGAAGGCCTTGTGTGACTTAGGGTCAAGTGTAAACCTCATGCCCCTCTCTGTAATGGAGAAATTAGGGATCCTTGAGGTGCAAGCTGCAAGAATCTCATTAGAGATGGCAGACAATTCAAGAAAACAAGCTCATGGACTTGTAGAGAATGTTTTGGTGAAGATTGAGGACCATTACATCCCTACTGATTTCATAGTCCTAGAGACTGGGAAGTGCATGGATGAATCCATCATCCTTGGTAGACCCTTCCTAGCCACAGCAAGGGCTGTGATTGATGTTGATAGAGGAGAGTTGATCATTCAAGTGAATGAAGAATCCTTGGTGTTTAAGGCCCAAGGACATCCCTCTATCATCATGGAGAGGAAGCATGAAGAGTTTCTCTCAAAACAGAGCCAAACAGAGCCCCCACAGTCAAACTCTAAGTTTGGTGTTGGGAGGCCACAACCAAACTCTAAGTTTGGTGTTGAACCCCCACATTCAAACTCTAAGTTTGGTGTTGGGAGGTTCCAACACGGTTCTGAGTATTTCTGAGGCTCCATGAGAGTCCTCTGTCAAGCTAATGACATTAAAGAAGCGCTTGTTGGGAGGCAACCCAATGTTTTATGGTTAACTATTTTCTTTTGTTATTTTATCTTTTTTGTAGGTTGATGATCATAAGAAGTCACAAAAACAATGAAAAAAGCAAAAACAGAATGAAAAACAGGAAGAAAAACAGAACACCCTGGAGGAGAAGAAGCTGGCGTTCAAACGCCAGTAATGCTAGCTGTTGGGCGTTTAACGCCCAGTCTGGCACCATTCTGGGCGTTTAACGCCAGAAAGGGGCACCAGACTGGCGTTAAACGCCAGTAAAGGGCAACAACCTGGCGTTAAACGCCAGGAATGGGCACCAGCCCGGTGTTTAACGCCAGAAATAGCTCAAAACGTGATTTTGAGCAACATTTGGTGCAGGGATGACTTTTTCTTGACACCACAGGATCTGTGGACCCCACAGGACCCCACCATCACTCTCTCTCTTCTTCCCCCATTCACCAATCACCTCAATACCTCTTCCCCAAAAACCCTTCACCTATCAAATCCCATCTTTCTCTTCACCACTCACATCCATCCTTCATAAATCCCCACCAACCTCACCCTTCAAATTCAAACCACTTTCCCTCCCAAACCCACCCTCCATGGCCGAACCATTACCCCCCTCTCTCCTATAAATACCCTTCTTCAACCCTTCATTTTCACACAACCTAAATACCCCTTCTTTCCCTTCTTGGCCGAACACACCACTTTCCCCCTCTTCCTCATTTCTTCTTCTTCTACTCTCTTCTTTCTTCTTTTGCTCGAGGACGAGCAAACATTTTAAGTTTGGTGTGGTAAAAGTGTTGCTTTTTCGTTTTTCCATAACCATTTATGGCATCCAAGGCCGGAGAAACCTCTAAAAAGAGGAAAGGGAAGGCAAAAGCTTCCACCTCCGAGTCATGGGAGATGGATAGATTCCTCTCAAGGGTGCATCAAGTCCACTTCTATGAAGTTGTGGCCTTGAAGAAGGTGATCCCCGAAGTCCCTTTTCACTCAAAAAGGGTGAATATCCGGAGATCCGCCATGAGATCCGAAGAAGAGGTTGGGAAGTGCTTACCAACCCCATTCAACAAGTCGGAATCTTGATGGTTCAAGAGTTCTATGCCAATGCATGGATCACCAAGAACCATGACCAAAGTGTGAACCCGAATCCAAAGAATTATCTCACTATGGTTCGGGGGAAATACTTGGATTTTAGTCCGGAGAGTGTGAGGGTGGCGTTCAACTTGCCTATGATGCAAGGAGATGAGCACCCTTACACTAGAAGGGTCAACTTTGATCAAAGGTTGGACCAAGTCCTCACAATCATATGTGAAGAGGGCGCACAATGGAAGCAAGATTCAAGAGGAAAGCCGGTTCAATTGAGAAGGCATGACCTCAAGCCCGTGGCTAGAGGATGGTTAGAGTTCATACAACGCTCAATCATTCCCACTAGCAACCGGTCCGAAGTTACCATAGACCGGGCCATCATGATCCATAGCATCATGATTGGAGAAGAAATAGAAGTTCATGAGGTTATAGCCCAAGAACTCTACAAGGTGGCGGACAAGACCTCCACTTTGGCAAGGTTAGCCTTTCCTCATCTCATCTGTCACCTCTGTTATTCAGTTGGAGTTGACATAGAAGGAGATACCTCCATTGATGAGGACAAGCCCATCACCAAGAAAAGGATGGAGTACACAAGAGACCCCTCTCACCATGAGATCCCTGAGATGCCTCAAGGGATGCACTTTCCTCCACAAAACTATTGGGAGCAACTAAACACCTCCCTAGGAGAATTGAGTTCCAACATGGGACAACTAAGGGTGGAACATCAAGAACACTCCATTCTCCTCCATGAAATTAGAGAAGATCAAAGAATCATGAGAGAGGAGCAACAAAGACAAGGAAGAGACATTGAGGAGCTCAAGCACTCCATAGGATCTTCAAGAGCAAGAAAGAGCCGCCATCACTAAGGTGGACCCATTCCTTGATTTCCTTGTTCTTTATTCTTCTGTTTTTCGATTTTTATGCTTTATGTTTGTCCATGTTTGTGTCTTGTGATCATTAGTGTCTTAGTGTCTATGCCTTAAAGTTATGAATGTCCTATGAATCCATCACCTTTCTTGAATAAAAACGTGCTCAATTGAAAAGGAAAGAATTGCATGAATTCTGAATTTTATAATAGTTTAATTATTTTGATGTGGTGGCAACACTTTTGTTCTCTGAATGTATGCTTGAACAGTGCATATGTCTTTTGAATTTGTGGTTCATGAATGTTGGCTCTTGAAAGAATGATGAAAAAGGAGACATGTTACTGAGGATCTGAAAAATCATTAAAAATGATTCTTGAAGCAAGAAAAAGCAGAAAAAAAAGAGAGAAAAAGCAAACGAAAAAAAAAAAAATTTCGAAAAAAAAAAGAAAAAGAAAAAAATAAAGTTGTGATCCAAGGTAAATAAGAGTGTGCTTAAGAACCCTGGACACCTCTAATTGGGGACTTTAGCAAAGCTGAGTCACAATCTGAAAAGGTTCACCCAATTATGTGTCTGTGGCATGTATGTATCCGGTGGTAATACTGGAAGACAGAGTGCTTTGGGCCACGGCCAAGACTCAAGAAATAGCTATGTTCAAGAATCATCATACTTTACTAGGAGAATCATTAACACTATCTGGATTCTGAGTTCCTAAAGAAGCCAATCATTCTGAATTACAAGGGATAGAGTGAGATGCCAAAACTATTCAGAGACAAAAAGTTAAAAGCCCCGCTCATCTAATTAATACTGATCTTCATAGATGTTTTTGGAGTTCATTGCATATTCTCTTCTTTTTATCTTATTTGATTTTCAGTTGCTTAGGGACAAGCAACAATTTAAGTTTGGTGTTGTGATGAGCGGATAATTTGTATGCTTTTTGGCATTGTTTTTAGTATATTTTTAGTATGATCTAGTTAGTTTTTAGTATATTTTTATTAGTTTTTAGTTAAAATTCACTTTTCTGGACTTTACTATGAGTTTGTGTGTTTTTCTGTGATTTCAGGTATTTTCTGGCTGAAATTGAGGGACCTGAGCAAAAATCTGATCCAGAGACTCAAAAGGACTGCAGATGCTGTTGGATTCTGACCTCCCTGCACTCGAAGTGGATTTTCTGGAGCTACAGAAGCCCAATTGGCGCGCTCTCAACGGCGTTGGAAAGTAGACATCCTGGGCTTTCCAGCAATATATAATAGTCCATACTTTGCCCAAGATTTGATGGCCCAAACCGGCGTTCAAAGTCACCTCAAGAAATTCCAGCGTTAAACGCCGGAACTGGCACCTAATTGGGAGTTAAACGCCCAAACTGGCACTAAAGCTGGCGTTTAACTCCAAGGAGAGTCTCTACACGAAAAAGCTTCATTGCTCAGCCCAAGCACACACCAAGTGGGCCCGGAAGTGGATTTTTATGTCATTTACTCATCTATGTACTAGTTTTCTATAAGTAGGACCTTTTACTATTGTATTAGGGACATCTTGGTAGCTATCTTTGAGTTTTATGCTATCTTAGATCATTGGGAGGCTGGCCTCACGGCCATGCCTAGACCTTGTTCTTATGTATTTTCAACGGTGGAGTTTCTACACACCATAGATTAAGGTGTGGAGCTCTGCTGTACCTCGAGTATTAATGCAATTACTATTGTTCTTCCATTCAATTCCGCTTGTTCTTTGTCCAAGATATCACTTGTTCTTCAACATGATGAAGGTGATGATTGACGCCCATCACCATTCTCACCCATGAACAAGGTGACTGACAACCATTCTTGTTCTACAAGCATCTGAGGCTTAGTGAATATCTCTTGGATTCCTGATTGCACGATGCATGGTTGATCGCCTGACAACCGAGTGCTCGCCTGACAAACGAGCCAGCCATTCCGTGAGATCAGAGTCTTCGTGGTATAGGCAGGACATGATGGCAGCATTCAAGAGAATCCGGAAGGTCTAACCTTGTCTGTGGTATTCTGAGTAGGATTCAATGATTGAATGACTGTGACGTGCTTCAAACCTGTAACCTACTGGGCGTTAGTGACAGACGCAAAAGAGTGATTCTATTCCGGTAGGGGAGGGAACCAAACCGGTGATTGGCAGTACTGTGACAGAGTGCGTGCATTAGCTTTCACTGCGCGGATGGGAGGTAGCTGCTGACAACAGTGAAACCCTACACGAGCTTGCCATGGAAAGGAGTAAGAAGGATTGGATGAAGGCAGTAGGAAAGCAGAGAGACGGAAGGGAAGGCATCTTCATACACTTGTCTGAAGCTCTTACACCAATGATATACATAAGTATCACTATCTTTATCTTTATATTATTTTCGTTCATCATCATATACAATTGAGTTTGCCTGACTAAGATTTACAAGATGACCATAGCTTGCTTCAATGCTAACAATCTCCGTGGGATCGACCCTTACTCACGTAAGGTATTACTTGGACGACCCAGTGCACTTGCTGGTTAGTTGTGCGAAGTTGTGTAATGCCATGGTATTGAGCTACCACGTTTTTGGAGCCATTACCGGGGATTATGAGAGTTGTGAAAAAGTACTGTTCACAATTTCGCGCACCAATTCTGCACTTTGAGCAGTAGTTTGAGAATGTTAGAATTATGTTCTGTTGATAATTTGTGAACTTTTTTATTCTGTTTGGTTTTGTCTCGTAGAAAAGCAGGAGACAAATTTCAGGATGTGTTGAACGGGCCATGATACAGGGGGAGACTGAACTGAAGTTAATTATTTTGGGCCCCACCAAATCTCTTTGACCTCACTCTGACCCGTTCCTCATTTTTTTTAAATTATACTTTTGGAAAGTTGTCAAATCAAATCTTTATCCTTCCCTCATCCCTTGATTCTAGGAACTATTTTTACTTGTCTTGAATTAGTATAGACTGCATTGCTTTTTCCTCATTTTTGTAGGGTCCCTCCTTGATGACAAAAGGGGGAGGAGAAAAAAAAAGGGCTGAATTGAAAATTGAAACTGTTATGTTTCATTGATTTGTTGCACTGGGCTTAATTGAAAATTGAAACTGTTATGTTTCATTGATTTGTTGCACTGTTTTGCAGACATATTTTGCTCTGTTTTATACTCTGATCTGGCTCTGTTTTGAGAACTTTGTGTTAGTGGATTAATTTCGAGTTGAACTTTGATTGTCATTTGCTCAAATGCATGTGTGCTGACTGGACCATTATGTTTTGGTGAAAAATAAATATTCTGCCTTTTGTATATTGTTTTCATTTATTTTGCAAGACCCATTGATGATAAAAGGGGGAGAAAGTGCTGAAAATTGAAATCATGAAAACAGGGAATAAAATCCGGGTGGATTTATGATTATCCTTGTTATAAATATTGTGTTTTGATGATATAATGCTTGTGATGCATTTGTTTTGATGATATAATGCTTGTGATGATGTGGCTGCCTGGTTGTTAACATGTATTCTTGTGATTTAAAGTAATGGATTTATCTTGATGAATATACTTGCTACTAGTGGAATAGGAATATTCTGATTCATCTTGGTAAACATATTTGCTGAATACTTTGTTTTTGGCAGTTCCTTTAAGCATTGGGTATGAAAATAAATGTTGAAAATTGCTGTGATCATGCCGTGATTAAAAATATTTTCTTACCATAAGTATGTTGCTCTAAATTAATTGGAAAATATTTTAAAACAGCAATTCACTTTCAAAGATATTTTTTGGTTAATTATGTTGTGTGTTTGAGAAGAAAATTAAATTATTGATAACAAATGAGTTTTGATTATCATCCAATTCTGCTCATAAATCAAGCCATTCAACATCTTACATTGAATATGTTGAATAACATTGTTGCCTTAGACTTGATAAAATTGTTACAGGTTGGAGCTTCCCTTGGTAAACATGGCATATATTAAGGGAGAGTCATGTGACAATTTAAAAGGGGGAGAAATTCAAATCTTCAAAGGGAGTACTCAATACTCAAATCTTTAAATTTCTTTCCATTTCAATTTTAATAATGTTTGTCATCAAGGGGGAGATTGATGAGTTTGAAAAACTCAGATTTATTTTGATGATGAACAAACATTATTGAAATGATTGATTGCAAAATTATTAATTATGATTTTCATGTAACATGTGTTAGTTAATAATTTTGTGATGCAGGTTTATTATTGGGCCGATAAATAAAAATTGTTGTAGGCCCAAATCAAAATATATATTCAGCTTTTATTGCATGTTTTCTATATTGTGTGGTTGAATTAATTATTATACATGGGCCAGATTGAATGTTGTTACAGAAAGCCCAAATTTAGTTTTTGATGAGTAATCACTCATGCTTGATTCGAAACCAAGTGAAGAAGAAAGCAAAAAATGCTTCCAACGGATCTAAGCTTATTACCATGTGATGGATTCCAAATTCATTCAATTATCATTTATTGCATGGGAACAATGAGAGAGAAAAAGACATCTGATTTGATTGCAGCATCTAATGCTACATGCTACTCAACAAGGGAAGAATAATTTCAATTAATTTCATTCTCTTTCCTAATTCAATGATGTTCAAATTTCTTTCTTCTTTCTCATCACTTTCTTTCTCTTCTTCGGTCATTACACAACAAACCATGGAGACTTTGAGCAATCAAAAAGAAAGGAAGGCAAGCTACAAGACCATCTCAATGATGGCAAGAAAAAGAAAACATAAAGTATGCTGTAGCTAAGATTCTCATTCATTTGTGGTAAGATATTGTGAAGAGATCTTGGCTCCTCCATACCAAAAATGGAAGTAAAGATCTCGGCCATCAAGGTGAAGATCCTTGGAGGGATGGCTTGTCTCTGACTTTGCTCAACCACCACAGGAGGTAGCTAGGATGGCTACATGATGGAAGAGGCAGAGATTGGAGCAGATGAAGCTATCATCATCATGAAGCATCAAGGGCCAGAAATCCATCTTGGAGAGCAAGACAAGGATGGAGCACTCGGATTGATGAAGTCTGATGACCAAGGAAGAACTAGAGGTATTTGCATGTTGGGTTTTGCATGGGTTACCCCTTCTCTGTCTCTGGCTTAACTGGTTATGTGTGAAGGAAAAGAAGCTAAGCTTGTGTTTTGGTTTCAACTGTGGAGGCTTTCCCCTTCTATAAAAAGGGTGAATAGTCACGGTTTGAAGCAAGGAGAAAGGGTGAGAGTGCAAGGCACAGAGTTCTCAGAGCTACCTGAGCTAACATATTTTTTTCTCCTTCAATGTATTCTGTTTTGTAATTTTTCTGTTTAATTTTGTCATGTCTTGAGTCTCATGAAAAAAGACAAACAGTGAGGTTTGTATAAAAAAGCCATAGAGCGGAAAAAGGCAGAGAGTGCAAAATTAAAAGAAAAAGCCATAGATGTCCTTAGAGTTCCTTTGTACATCTGTGTTGTGTTTCATGATTCTGTGGGAATCTCCTTGTAAGTTAGGTTAGCACTTTACAGTCTGTAATCAAGAAGATTATAGTGAAATTCCATCATTGTTGTGATGGAGACTGGATGTAGGCTGCACTGCACTTAGCAGCTGAACCAGGATATATCTGGGTGTAATTTTCTCTCTCTTCTACTCCATTTTTGTTTCTACTGCACAGGAGCTAAAACTGAAAAAATATCTCGTGTCAAGTGACGAGAAAAAATTAAAAGTCTCGTGGCTAGGGACGAGACAAAAATCAAAAAGTCTCCTCAAAGACCAGCAAGTGTAATCAAGCAAAAGGGGGACTAAGATTCAACCCCCCTTTCTCTTAGCCACTGAAAACCATCAATGAGCTTCTTGGTTTCTTTCAGAGAGGCTTGTTTGCGGTCATGGCCGAGGTTTTGCTTTTTCTGTGCTATAGGTCGGCAGATGAATCTAATGCCAGCTTGTGGGATATGATGGATGGGTCAATGCCTGGCATATTAGCTGGTGTCCAAGCAAATAAGTCGATATTTTGTTGTAGAAATTCTCGGAATAAGGCCTTTTCTTCGGAGCTTAATGTGGAACCGACGTAAGTAAACTTGTCTGAGCTGTTTGCAAAATAAATTTTATGCAAGTCTTCTTTCGGGGTTGGTCGTTCGAGGGTTCCTGCCCTGGGATCAAGGTCGGCCAGGACTGCTAGGTCGACTTGGTTGCCGATGTTGTGCACATGAGCTTGTATGTTTTGGTTAGGTCTATTAAAACTGTTGTTGTAGGATTCTCTGGCCTCTCAGGCATCACTGTGAATAGTTGTAATTGTGTTATCCTGCAAAGGGAACTTAACACAGAGATGAATTGTAGAAACAATGGCGCCGAACCTATTTAAGAAAGGTTGACCAAGTATCAAATTGTAAGAACTAAAACAGTCAACAACTAAGTATTGAATATCTGAAGTTTTTGATAAGGGAACCTCACCGAGTGTGGTTTGTAACCACACAGAGCCCATAACCGGGACTCTCTCACCTGAAAAACCGAGCAGGTCTCCAGTGGATGGTTGGAGGATGTTGCTGCTCAGTTTCATCTTCTGAAATATGGAGTAAAAGAGAGCATCGGCACTGCTCGCAGGGTCTAGTAAGACCTTTTTAACTAGGAGATCTCCGAGCTGCAGGTTAATCACGACCGGGTCGTCTAGATTTGTTACATTGGTGTTAAGGTTGGAGGTCTAGAATGTTATTTGAGGAAAATGTGGAGGTGCCTACTGTTGATGTTGATCTGCTTCTATGGAAAGCATAGCTCGGTAAGACCGCTTTCTTGTCGATCTTGTTGCCCTTCCACCTGCAAAACCTCCAAAAATAGAGTTAATAATACATCTTGGTTGGACGGGAGGATTGGTGTTCGATCGATCTTTATCTCGGCCATGCTGTATTGCCGAGCTTTGGCCACCAGGGGGAGCTGCGCGTCGTTGTATGTGGCCGTCGATATACTTGTTGATATGACTTTGCCGAGCTAACCGCTCTAGAAGGTCTTTGGCGATGACACACTCGTCGATAGTGTGTCCGTACTTTTGATGAAAAGAGTAGTATTTTGATCTGTCTGTGCCTTTTGAATCTGGATAGCTGCCGGCTTTTCTTAGAGGCTTGATCAACTTTGAATTCAAGATCTCCTTGATGATGTCGTCACGCTTGGTGTTGAACTGAGTATAAGATTCATATCGTGGAGTTGGTTTGAAGTTTTTCTTACTATCTCGTGCTTTGTCATCATCTCTGTATTGTGGTTTTTCTGTTCTCTATGCTTGTCGGAGTTCTTCGATGTCAATCTGATCTTTTGCCTTTTCATAGAACTCGGCCATAGTTTTAGGTTTGGCTACAGCAATGGTCTCCTAGAATTTTCCTGGTCGGAGTCAACTTTTTATTGCATGCAGTTCCACATTGGGATGGTGATCGGGTATACTCATGGCTATCTTTGTGAAGCCCGTCATGTAGTCTCTGAGGCTTTCATGCTGGCCTTGTTTGATTGTGTTTAGGTAATCGGAGTCATGTAGATAGATGGCTGATCCAGCAAAATGCTCCTCGAAGTGCTTTGATAGGTCTCGAATACGAGAAATAGAACCTGCAGGCAAAGAACAAAACCAATCCAGTGCAGGACCATTTAAGTAAGATGGAAAATAACGACATAAAACTTTATCAGATGCACTGTTTACTATCATGATGGAGGTAAACTTTTTGATGTATTTCTTCAGATCACCCAGCCCATCATAGGGGGTTAGGGTGGTCGGCAGAGTGAACCTCCTATGCAACACGAAATTCATTACCTCGGCCGTGAATGGCCTAGGAGAGCTTTCTAGGTTGTCATCCTCGTCTTCTAGCCGAGCTTCTTCACTGTGCTCAGGTTGCTCTTCTTCATGCCGAGCAGTTTCGGAGACGTGCGTCGGTCTTGATTAATGCTCGGCTTTTTCCATTTGTTCTTGCCGAACATTGTTGTTTTTGACTTGAGTATTATTCATATTAGAAATCTGATTTGCAATTCTTTGGTTCTCTTTGGCTATGCACTGGTTGGCTTGCCGTAACTCGGTCACCATCTGAAGGAGTTCAGATGGCATATGTGGAAGTTGTTCAGCCATGGCTCCACGCGAGAACATCGAGGCCGATGATATAGAGAAAAAATTATATTCTCAGCCCACGGTGGGCGCCAACTATTTCTATGGGGATACCTGAAGGGGGAGCTCGGTTTCTGGCAGTCAGCGCTGAGTTGTTATCTTCGGTGCCAATCTTTAAGCCTTGAAAATTTCCGAGCTCCACTCCGGGGGAGATGTCCAATCACGCAGAGCGTGAGCAAGAAACAGGGGGGAGTGTACCTGCAAAGGCACTCCGAAACTTAAGTTAGTATTGAGAATTCAATATGTCCTTTAAGGGTCAGATATCATACTTTTATAGGTGGGGTAGGATAGGTCGGTTAAGCTTGTTGCTAGTCATTTGCATTGAAGACTGGTTATTCAAGTTTAATGCATGATCGGACGTTTTTATTCCAGAATGCATCCGTTGTGTCTGACCATAACGCACGTCACCGAGTTATGAGGTGTGGAGCCGAGTTATTGACCATAACGCTGAGTTATGAGGTCGGATATGTAACGGTCGGATCAAAATGGAAGGAGTAATTCCTTAATAAAAAATATATAGGGTTTGCGCTATTGGAGGTGTTTAAGGGTTAGTTTGGGTCTAGAAGGAAATAAGAACTTAATTGATAAAATTTAATTGGTTCAAGTTAGATATTGGGAAAGAGATTTAAGTGAATCTAATCAATCCGATCTAATTAAATTCGGATTAAATCGGGTTGAGCAATCGCCTATCCAATTGAAAATAGATTTTAGAAAAAGTTTGAAAAAAATAAGAAAAATAGGGTATTAAGTATAGTCTTGTTTTCAATGTTTTAAATTCAATCGTAATTGGAGATGATCATATGTATATTGAATATAATTACATGTTAAAAACTATGATAAATTACATAAACAAACAGAATGAATTCTAAATTTACATCAATGTTTTTAATGCAAAGAAGTTATATATATGTCTTAATTGCATATTTATATAAATTGAATTCAATTAATTCGATTAATACTCTTTCAATGTAAGTCGAATTCAATTGAATCGAATTAGTAGGTGTATGGTGCGATATTTTACAATCCACAAACTAACCGGCAAGTGTACCGGGTCGTACCAAGTAATACCTTACGTGAGTAAGGGTCGATCCTACGAGGATTGATGGATCAAGCAACAATGATTGATTGATTGGTTTAGTTAGACAAACAGAAAAGAGTGTTTTGGTATTCAAAGAGCATTAAACAGTAAATTAAGAATTTCAGAAAGCAAGCAGCAATGAGTTGGGAATAAAATATGGAGAAAACAGTTAAGGCTTCAGTGTTATCTATTTTCCGGATTGATTTTTCTTACTAACTAATTTAATTATGCAGGATTTAATTCATGGCAAACTATATGTGACTAGACCCTAATTCCTTAGACCTTCCTAGTCTCCTCTAAAATTCATTAACAGCCAATTCCTCGGTCAATTAATTCCAATTAGAAGGTGATAATCAAATTCCAGTTTATATGCCACAAGAATCCTAATTATTCAAAAATAAGGGGATTATATGTCACGTATCCCGTTAAATACAAACAATTAGAAATTCAGGATAATATGTTTTCAAGCTGTTGTTCAAGTATAGAGCTTTTCCAAGTTATACAAGAACTCAATTAGAACATGGGTCATACTTCCGTTCCACCCAAATTCATAAAATAAAGAGCGAAAACAATTATTGAAATATAAATCAAAACATGAATTAAATTAGAAAAAGTAATAAAATCAATCTATACAAATAGATAGAGCTCCAAACATTAACAATGGAGGATTAGTTGCTCATGGTTCAGAGTCAAAAACTAGGATTGTAAATTGGAATGGAATAATGTTCTGTTGGAATAACCCTGTTGGCGTTCCTTTTATAATTAGTCCTAATTAATTTAAAATCTATCTAAAACTAAAATAATATCTATTCCTAAAAATAAGATTTGAATTTAAATTCGAATTAATTAACAAGTCTTCAGCTGATGGGTGGGGACCACTTGTTTTGTCCATTCTGTAGCTTCTAATATGTGTTTTCTGGGTTGGAAACTGGGTCAAAACAGTCCAGAAATTGCCCCCAGCATTTTTCTGTATTTTCTACACGTGGCGCATGTCACGCGTACGCGTCAGCCACGCGTACGCGTCACTGGTCTTCTTCGCAAGTCACGCGGACGCGTCGCTGAGCAAATCTTCAATTCACGCGTACGCGTCAGTCACGTGCACGCGTCGCCATGGAAAGCTCCAAATCACGTGTACACGTCAGTCACGCGTACGCATCGCTCCTCGCTGCCATCTCCTTTGATTCTTGTGCTGCAGAAACTCCATCAAATTCCGCCGAATGCTACCTAAAATAAACAAAATTACAAAAGACTCAAAGTAGCATCCATATTGGCTAAAAGATAATTAATTCTTTATTAAACTCAACAAATTAGATGCAAATTCACTAGGAAAAGATAGGAAAGATGCTCACGCATCATAACACCAAACTTAAACTGTTGCTTGTCCTCAAGCAACCAAAACTAATATAAGCTTAGGATGTGAATTTGCATGAGAATGAGAGTTTGATTAGGCTCATGTCTCTTTTTATAGTGGGGTTTATAACTGTAATCCTGGATAGGTTTGGCATCTCACTCTCCTTTGAATAAGGAGGATGTCATTGTCATTCGGAATTAGAATTCGGATAATATTATGAATTCTCTGATCTTTACATTTCAGTTTAATCCTTGAACACAGCAAAATTGACTTTAATTTATTTTTTTCTTTGGTGCTTTGCACCTTGAGCCTAGCCGTGACTTTAAATGTTTTGTCTCAAGGATTACTTGACACAGAAACACCACAAGCACTTAATTGGGGGACTCTCTTTGAGTCCTAATTTTTCTTTCAGTTACTCCCAGACAGTGGTGCTCAAAACCTTTGGCATACTCTGTTAAACGCACTTGGTCTCGACTCTAAGTGTTCTATCCCAAGGATTACTTGACACAATCACACCACAAGCATATGACTAGAGAAACAACTCTTTGAGCTTTTAATCATGTCTGATCTCCCTAGTCATTCATGTTCAGAGCCTTGGACCTTGCTTTTATTATTATTTATTTTTTTTCTTTTGCTATTTCTTTTGCTTCAAGGATTAAATTTTTGTTTATTTCAGAGAAATCATAATAATTCTCTAAATTCCTGTTCCTTATGCATCAACATCCTTTGATTTAAATTCAAATACGCACTGTTCATATCATGCATTTAGAATTACAATTAATACCACCACATTTAAGTAAATAAGATTACTCATAAATTAACTCAATTTCTCATGCAATACATCACTTCTGTATTATATTTTTTTTGAATTCAAGCTCAGTGGGTAATACATGAGACATCTTTTCAGAATTAAAGCATTTAAGAAAAAACTAAACTAGACCTAGGATTCTCACTAATAAAGGATCATGCAACAGACAAAGCAAAATAGCAGAAAATCGGAACATAACATAGAAAAAGAGGGGAGGAAAAAAATGAAAGGAACTCAACCACCTTAGCTATCCTAGCGGTCGCTTTATTCTTCAGGTTGTGCTCTTTTGTGAAGATGATTTGCCTCCCTCTTGTGCCAGAAAAATAAAGAAAAAAACACTTAAGCGAAGCGTCAACACCAAACTTAAAGGTTTGCTTGTCCTCAAGCAAAGAAGAATTGAAAATAAAAACAAATAGTGAGAGGAAAGAAGAATATAAAGATAAAAGAACAAGAAAGAATTAGGATTGGGAGAGAGAGAAAGAAAAGTAAAAAACTGTGCGGCGAAGGCGACGCGTACGCGTGCAACATGCGTACGCGTGGGTCACGAATTTTCTTAATTATGCGTTAGCGTTAGGCACGCGTTTGCGTGCCATGGGTTTTGTGTGATTTGCGTGAAGCCAGCCGCGCGCACACACAACTCTCTGTTCGTGTGGCTTGGGAACTAATAATTTCATACGACGTGTACGCGTCATGCACGCGCACGCGTGGATGACCACTTTTGCAATTGACGCGCACGCGTTAGGGACGCGTACGCGTGAGTAAATTTGTGCCTCTAGCACGCTTCCTGCCCCAAGGCAGCACAACTCTCTGCCCAAACACTCCTTTACGTTGATTTTGCAGGCCACGCGTACACGTCAAGGACGCGTACGCGTGGATGGCGATAATTGCAAATGATGCGCACACGTGGGGTACGCGTACGTGCGGTCATGTTTGTGCACCAAGCATGGGTCCAGTGCCACTCCCGCACAACTCTCTGTCAAATTTTGTTTTTCACGCACACATGATTGACGCGTTCGCGTCAGTGACGCTTGCGCGCCGTGTGCGCTTTTTTTTTAGCTTGAGGTGTTCCGTTCCTGGAATAACATAGCTGCATGATCAGAAAAATAGTTAAAACTCAATAAAAAAAAAAAGAAAAACTACTACTATGAAAAATATCTAAGGATACGAATTTATCGGGTTGCCTCCCGAGAAGCGCTTCTTTAATGTCACTAGCTTGACGGTCAGTTCTGCTAGTTCAGTAGATGAGTGGACCTCTGGTGATCAATCTCGCCTCCAAGATAGTGCTTCAACTTCTGGCCATTTACTGTAAATTTTCTGTCAGAATTCTCTTCCTGTATTTCCACATGATCATATGGTGAAGCTCTGGTAACCACAAACGGTCCTGACCACCGGGATTTCAGCTTCCCGGGAAAGAATTTGAGCATTGAATTATATAAAAGCACTCTTTGTCCTGGCTCAAAGATTTTGATGGCAATCTTCTTGTCATGCAGTAGCTTAGTTCTCTCCTTATAGAGCTTGGCATTCTCATAGGCTGAATATCTGAATTCCTCAAGCTCATTCAACTAAAGCATTCGCTTTATTCCTGCAGCTTCTGAATCGAGATTTAGATACCTGATTGCCCAGTAAGCTTTATGCTCCAGCTCAAATGGCAAGTGACAGGCTTTGTCATAGACCAACTGATAAGGGGACATTCCAATGGGAGTCTTGTATGCTGTCTGGTATGCCTAGAGAGCATCATCAAGCTTTCCTAGACCAGTCCTTTCTTGAAACACTGACGGTCTTCTCTAGAATCCTCTCAAGTTCCCTGTTGGAAACTTCAACCTGTCAACTTGTCTGAGGGTGATAGGGGGTCGCCACTTTATGACGGACTCCATATCTCTGCAGAAGAGAGTCCATCTGTTTGTTGTAGAAATGGCTTCCTCCATCACTAATGAGTGTCCTTGGGACACCAAACTGGCTAAAGATATATCTCTGAAGAAAGCTCATTACCACTTTGGCATCATTGGTGGGCAAAGCCACAGCTTTCACCCACTTGGACACATAGTCAACTGCCACTAGAATATAGTTGTTTGAATGTGAGGGTGGGAAAGGTCCCATGAAATCAATACCCCACACATCAAACAACTCAACCTCAAGAATCCTCTGCTATGGAATTTCATGGTTGGCAGGGAGATTCGTTGCTTTTTCACATCTGTCACAGTGCTTTACAAATGCTCTTGGGTCTCTGAAGAGAGTCGGCCAGTAAAACCCGCTCTGAAGGACCTTTGTAGCTGTCCTTTCACCAACAAAGTGGCTTCCATACTCAGAACCATGACAGTGCCAAAGAATCTGCTATTTTTCTTCATCTAGGACACACCTCTGGATGATTCCATCTGAACACCTTTCAAAAAGGTATGGTTCCTCCCAAATGTAGTACTTTGGATCAGTCAATAGCTTCTTGACTTGTTGCCTACTGTACTCCCTTGGAATAAAATTCATGGCCTTATAATTTGCAAAGTCTGCAAACCATGGAGCCTGCTGAATGAGGAACAATTGTTCATCTGGAAACGTCTCATTCACAGCTGTGGGTGGTTGTACTCCTGCTTCAGGCTCAATTCTGGAAAGATGGTCAGCTACTTGATTCTCTGACCCTTTTCTGTCTTTTATCTCAATATCAAACTCCTGAAGGAGCAACAACCATCTGATTAATCTTGGTTTAGAATCCTATTTGGTTAGAAGGTACTTCAAAGTAGCATGATTGATAAATCACTATTTTATGGTTTACAATGTGCTTAATTGTGTGGTTTTATCATGGTCTTTACCCACTTATTCATATAATTAGCATGCATTTATATTTCCTTCCTAAAATTATTACATGATTGAAAACATGCTTCTTTGGTCTTAATTTAGCTAATCTTAATCCTCTCTTATTACCATTCGATACCTTGATCTGTGTGTTAAGTATTTCAGGCTTTATAGGGCATGAATGAGTGAGAGATTGGGAAGGAAGCTTGAATAAATGGAAGGAACACAAGAAGTAGAGGAGATGACCAGTGAGAAGTGACGCGTACCCGTCAGCGACGCGACCGCGCGGAAGAAAGGAATCCGCAGTGACGCGGCCGCATGGCTCATGCGACCGCGCGGATTAGAAAAGCACAAGTGACGCAGAAGCGTGGATGACGCGAACGCGTGGCAGGGAAAAACGCGAATGACGCGTCCGCATGGATGATGTGATCGCGTGGCATGCGCGATCTGCAGAATTACAAAAGTCGTTGGCAGAGATTCTGGGCCGCATTTCAACCCAGTTTTCGGCCCAGAAACACAGATTAAAGTCAGGGAACTTGCAGAGACTCATCATGCTTTCAGAATTCACTTTTCATGTTTTAGATGTAGTTTTTAGAGAGAGAGGTTCTCTCCTCTCTCTTAGGATTTAGGTAGAGTTTTTAGAAATTAGGATTTAGGACTTCTCTTAGTTTTAGGAGTGACTCTCGATCCCAGGTTCAATGTTCTTGGTATTTATTTATTTTCAATGTTCCATATTTGGATTGATTTTCTTATTTAATTATAATTTGAGGTATTTTCAGATCTATGATTTGTGTCTTTTATTTATATAAATAATTTGGATTTTTCTATTACCCTTTTGGCTTTGGTTGAGTAATTGGTGACTCTTGAGCTGTCAAATAAAGCAGTGGTTGAAATTGGGAGTTGCTAATTAATTTGAGTTCCAATAACTCTAGCCTTTCCAAAGGAAAGACTAGGACTTTAGGTATCAAATTAATTAGTCCACTTGACCTTCCTTTGTTTAGTAAAGGTTAACTAAGTGGGATTAAAATCCAATTCTCATCATAATTGATAAGGATAGGACTTCCAGTTCTTATACCTTGCCAAGAGTTTATTTTACAGTTATTTATTTATTTTTATTGCTTTGAAAATATACCTGTGCCCATTGCCCAAACTCCAAAACCCCAAAACACACTTTTTCATAACCAATAATAAGAACATACCTCCCTGCAATTCCTTGAGAAGACGACCCGAGGTTTAAATACTTTGGTTATCAATTTATTTAGGGGTTTGTTACTTGTGACAACCAAAATTTTTGCACGAAGGGATTTCTGTTAGTTTAGAAGCTATATCTACAACGCAAATATTTTTATAAATTCTTTACTATCAAAAATCCTAACGTCAAAATGGCGCCGTTGCCGGGAAATTGCAAACGTGTGCCTTATTATTGGTTATTGTAAATATTTTTCAAAAAAAAATATTTTTCTTTTACTTGTTTATTTGTTTTTCCCTCTTCCTTTCTGGTGCACGAAATTGTGATCACTACTTTTCACAACTCAAATAATCCCCAGTAATGAATCCAAAAACTTGGTGCTCAATACCATGGCATAAACATAATTTCACAACTTCGCACAACTAACCAGCAAGTGCACTGGGTCGTCCAAGTAATAAACCTTACGCGAGTAAAGGTCGATCCCACGGAGATTGTTGGTATGAAGCAAGCTATGGTCACCTTGTAAATCTTAGTCAGGCAGACTCAAATGGTTATGTATGATTTATGAATAAAACATAAAGATAAGGATAGAGATACTTATGCAATTCATTGGTGAGAACTTCAGATAAGCGAATGGAGATGCTTTGTCCCTTCCTTCTCTCTGCTTTCCTACTGTCTTCATCCAATCCTTCTTACTCCTTTCCATGGCAAGCTGTATGTTGGGCATCACCGTTGTCAGTGGCTACAATCCCGTCCTCTCAGTGAAAATGTTCAACGCACCCTGTCACGGCACGGCTAATCAGCTGTCGGTTCTCAATCATGTCGGAATAGAATCCAGTGATTCTTTTGCGTCTGTCACTAACGCCCCACAATCGCGAGTTTGAAGCTCGTCACAGTCATTCAATCATTGAATCCTACTCAGAATACCACAGACAAGGTTTAGACCTTCCGGATTCTCTTGAATGCAGTCATCAATTCTAGCTTATACCACGAAGATTCCGGTTAAAGAACCCAAGAGATATCTACCCAATCTAAGGTAGAACGGAGGTGATTGACGGTCACACGTTCATAGGTGAGAATGATGATGAGTGTCACCATCACATTCATCAAGTTGAAGAACAAGTGATATCTTGGAACAAGAACAAGCCGAATTGAATAGAAGAACAATAGTAATTGCATTAATACTCGAGGTACAGCAGAGCTCCACACCTTAATCTATGGTGTGTAGAAACTCCACCGTTGAAAATACATAAGAACAAGGTCTAGGCATGGCCGTGAGGCCAGCCTCCCAATGATCTAAGATAGCATAAGACTAAAGATAGCTACCAAGATATCAAATACAATAGCAAAAGGTCCTACTTATAGGGAACTAGTAGCTTAAGAATTACAAAGATGAGTAAATGACATAAAAATCCACTTCCGGGCCCACTTGGTGTGTGTTTGGGCTGAGCATTGAAGCATTTTCGTGTAGAGACTCTTCTTGGAGTTAAACGCCAGCTTTTGTGCCAGTTTGGGCGTTTAACTCCCATTCTTGTGCCAGTTCCGGCGTTTAACGCTGGGCAGTTTTGAGCTGATTTGGAACGCCGGTTTGGGCCATCAAAACTTGAGCAAAGTATGGACTATTATATATTGCTGGAAATCCCAGGATGTCTACTTTTCAACGCCATTGAGAGCGCGCCAATTGGGTCTCTATAGCTCCAGAAAATCCACTTTGAGTGCAGGAAGGTCAGAATCCAACAGCATCTGCAGTCCTTTTCAGTCTCTGAATCAGATTTTTGCTCAGGTCCCTCAATTTCAGCCAGAAAATACCTGAAATCATAGAAAAACACACAAACTCATAGTAAAGTCCAGAAAAGTAAATTTTAGCTAAAAACTAATAAAAATATACTAAAAACTAACTAAATCCTACTAGAAACATACTAAAAATAATGTCAAAAAGCGTACAAATTATCCGCTCATCACAACACCAAACTTAAATTGTTGCTTGTCCCCAAGCAACTGATAATCAAATAAGATAAAAAGAAGAGAATATACTATAGACTCCAAATTAATAATGAAACTTAGCTCTAATTAGATGAGCGGGACTTTTAGCTTTTTGCTTTTGAACAGTTTTGGCATCTCACTCTATCCTTTGAAATTCAGAATGATTGGCTTCTATAGGAACTCAGAATCCAGATAGTGTTATTGATTCTCCTAGTTAAGTATGTTGATTCTTGAACACAGCTACTTTATGAGTCTTGGCCTTGGCCCAAAGCACTCTGTCTTCCAGTATTACCACCGGATACATACATGCCACAAACACATAACTGGGTGAACCTTTTCAGATTGTGACTCAGCTTTGCTAGAGTCCCCAATTAAAGGTGTCCAGGGTTCTTAAGCACACTCTTTTTGCCTTTGATCACAACTTTAATTTTTTCTTTTTCTCTCTCTTTTCTTTTTTTTTTTTTCGTTTTTCTCCCCCTTTTTTTTCTCTTTCTTTTTTTTTTTCTTTTTTTCTTTTTTTCACTGCTTTTTCTTGCTTCAAGAATCATTTTTATGATTTTTCTGATCCTCAGTAACATGTCTCCTTTTTCATCATTCTTTCAAGAGCCAACAATTTTAACATTCATGAACAACAAATTCAAAAGACAGATGCACTGTTCAAGCATACATTCAGAAAACAAAAAGTATTGTCACCACGTCAAAATAATTAAGCTAGTTTTAAGGATGAATTCGAAATCATGTACTTCTTGTTCTTTTGTAATTAAAACATTTTTCATTTAAGAAAGGTGATGGATTCATAGGACATTCATAACTTTAAGGCATAGACACTAAGACACTAAACATAGCATAATTTTCGAAAAACAGAAAAATAAAGAACAAGGAGATTAAAGAACGGGCCCACCTTAGTGATGGCGGCTTGTTCTTCCTCTTGAAGATCTTATGGAGTGCTTGAGCTCCTCAATGTCTCTTCCTTGCCTTTGTTGCTCCTCTCTCATGATTCTTTGATCTTCTCTAATTTCATGGAGGAGAATAGAATGTTCTTGGTGCTCCACCCTTAGTTGTCCCATGTTGGAACTCAATTCTCCTAGGGAGGTATTGATTTGCTCCCAATAGTTTTGTGGAGGAAAGTGCATCCCTTGAGGTATCTCAGGGATTTCATGATGAGTGGGATCTCTTGTTTGCTCCATCCTTTTCTTAGTAATGGGCTTGTCCTCATCAATGAGGATGTCTCCTTCTATGTCCACTCCAACTGAATAACAGAGGTGACAAATGAGATGAGGAAAGGCTAACCTTGCCAAGGTAGAGGACTTGTCCACCACCTTATAGAGTTCTTGGGCTATAACCTCATGAACTTCTACTTCTTCTCCGATCATGATGCTATGAATCATGATGGCCCGGTCTAGAGTAACTTCGGACCGGTTGCTAGTGGGAATGATTGAGCGTTGGATAAACTCCAACCATCCCCTAGCCACGGGCTTGAGGTCATGCCTTCTTAGTTGAACCGGCTTCCCTCTTGAATCTCTCTTCCATTGGGCGCCCTCTTCACAAATGTCTGTGAGGACTTGGTCCAACCTTTGATCATAGTTGACCCTTCTAGTGTAAGGGTGTTCATCTCCTTGCATCATGGGCAAGTTGAATGCCAACCTTACATTTTCCGGACTAAAATCTAAGTATTTCCCCCGAACCATTGTAAGCCAATTCTTTGGGTCCGGGTTCACACTTTGATCATGGTTCTTGGTGATCCATGCATTGGCATAGAACTCTTGAACCATTAAGATTCCGACTTGTTGAATGGGGTTGGTAAGAACTTCCCAACCTCTTCTTCTAATCTCATGTCGGATCTCAGGATATTCACTCTTTTTGAGTTTGAAAGGGACCTCGGGGATCACTTTCTTCAAGGCCACAACTTCATAGAAGTGGTCTTGATGCACCCTTGAGATTAATCTCTCCATCTCCCATGACTCGGAGGTGGAAGCTTTTGCCTTCCCTTTCCTCTTTCTAGAGGTTTCTCCGGCCTTGGATGCCATAAATGGTTATGGAAAAACAAAAAGCAATGCTTTTACCACACCAAACTTTAAAAGGTTTGCTCGTCCTCGAGCAAAAGAAGAAAGAAGAGTAGAAGAAGAAGAAATTGAGGAGATGAAGGTAGCTTTGTGATTCGGCCAAAAGGGGAAAAAGTAGTGTTTAGGTTGTGTGAAAATGAAGGAGTGAAGATGGGTTTATATAGGGGTGAAGAGAGGGGTAGGGTTCGGCCATTATGGGTGGGTTTGGGAGGGAAAGTGGTTTGAATTTGAATGGTGAGGTAGGTGGGGTTTTATGAAGGATGGATGTGAGTGGTGAAGAGAAAGATGTGATTTAATAGGTGAAGGGTTTTTGGGGAAGAGGTGTTGAGGTGATTGGTGAATGGGTGAAGAAGAGAGAGAGTGGTGGGGTAGGTGGGGATCCTGTGGGGTCCACAGATCCTGAGGTGTCAAGGAAAATTCAATCCTGCACCAAGTGGCGTGCAAAAAATGCACCCTTTGCCAATTCTGGCGTTAAACGCCGGGCTGATGCCCATTTCTGGCGTTTAACGCCAGGTGCTTGCCCTTTTCTGGCATTTAATGCCAGTCTGGTGCCCCTTTCTGGCGTTAAACGCCCAGAATGGTGCCAGACTGGGCTTTAAACGCCCATTTGCTAACTTCACTGGCGTTTAAATGCCAGCAAGTTCTCCTCTAGGGTGTGCTGTTTTTCTTTCTGTTTTTCATTCTGTTGCTGCTTTTTTAATTGATTTTGTGACTTCTCATGATCATCATCCTACAGAAAACATAAAATAACAAAGGAAAATAGATTAAATATAACATTGGGTTGCCTCCCAACAAGCGCTTCTTTAATATCAGTAGCTTGACAAAGGGTTCTCATGGAGCCTCACAGATACTCAGAGCAATGATGGAACCTCCCAACACCAAACTTAGAGTTTGACTGTGGGGGCTCTGTTTGACTCTGTTTTGAGAGAAGCTCTTCATGCTTCCTCTCCATGGTGACAGAGGGATATCCTTGAGCCTTAAACACAAAGGATTCTTCATTCACTTGAATGATCATTTCTCCTCTGTCAACATCAATCACAGCCTTTGCTGTGGCTAGGAAGGGTCTGCCAAGGATGATGGATTCATCCATGCACTTCCCAGTCTCTAGGACTATGAAATCAGCAAGGATGTAATGGTCTTCAATCTTCACCAAAACATCCTCTACATGTCCATGAGCTTGTTTTCTTGAATTGTCTGCCATCTCTAGTGAGATTCTTGCAGCTTGTACCTCAAAGATCCCTAGCTTCTCCATTACAGAGAGAGGCATGAGGTTCAAACTTGACCCTAGGTCACACATAGCCTTCTTGAAGGTCATGGTGCCTATGGTACAAGGTATTGAAAACTTCCCAGGGTTCTGTCTCTTTTGAGGTAATTTCTGCTTAGACAAGTCATCCAGTTCTTTGGTGAGCAAAGGGGGTTCATTCTCCCAAGTCTCATTACCAAATAACTTGTCATTTAGCTTCATGATTGCTCCAAGATATTTAGCAACTTGCTCTTCAGTGACATACTCATCCTCTTCAGAGGAGGAATACTCATCAGAGCTCATGAATGGCAGAAGTAAGTCCAATGGAATCTCTATGGTCTCATTTTGAGCCTCAGATTCCCATGGTTCCTCATTAGGGAACTCATTAGAGGCCAATGGACGCCCATTGAGGTCTTCCTCAGTGGCGTTCACTGCCTCTTCCTCCTCTCCAAATTCGGCCATGTTGATGGCCTTGCACTCTCCTTTTAGATTCTCTTCTGTATTGCTTGGAAGAGTACTAGGAGGGAGTTCAGTAATTCTCTTGCTCAGCTGTCCCACTTGTGCCTCCAAATTCCTAATGGAGGACCTTGTTTCAGTCATGAAACTTTGAGTGGTTTTGATTAGATCAGAGACCATGGTTGCCAAGTCAGAGTGGTTCTGTTTAGAATTCTCTGTCTGTTGCTGAGAAGATGATGGAAAAGGCTTGCCATTGTTAAGCCTGTTTCTTCCACTATTATTGTTGTTGAAACCTTGTTGAGGTCTCTGTTGATCCTTCCATGAGAAATTTGGATGATTTCTCCATGCAGAATTATAGGTGTTTCCATAGGGTTCTCCCATGTAATTCACCTCTTCCATTGAAGGGTTCTCAGGATCATAGGCTTCTTCTTCAGATGAAGCATCCTTAGTACTGCTTGGTGCATTTTACATTCCAGACAGACTTTGAGAAATCAAATTGACTTGCTGAGTCAATATTTTGTTCTGAGCCAATATGGCATTCAGAGTATCAATCTCAAGAACTCCTTTCTTCTGATTCGTCCCATTGTTCACAGGATTCCTTTCCGAAGTGTACATGAATTGGTTATTTGCAACCATTTCAATTAGTTCTTGAGCTTCTGTAGGCGTCTTCTTCAGATGAAGAGATCCTCCAGCAGAGCTATCCAAAGACATCTTGGATAGTTCAGAGAATCCATCATAGAAAATACCTATGATGCTCCATTCAGAAAGCATGTCAGAAGGACATTTTCTGATCAATTGTTTGTATCTTTCCCAAGCTTCATAGAGGGATTCTCCTTCCTTCTGTCTGAAGGTTTGGACTTCCACTCTAAGCTTACTCAATTTTTGAGGTGGAAAGAACTTTGCCAAGAAGGCATTGACTAGCTTTTCCCAAGAGTTCAGGCTGTCTTTAGGTTGTGAGTCCAACCATACTCTAGCTCTGTCTCTTACAGCAAAAGGGAATAGCATAAGTCTGTAGACCTCAGGGTCAACCCCATTAGTCTTGACAGTGTCACAGATTTGCAAGAACTCAGCTAAAAACTGATGAGGATCTTCCAATGGAAGTTCATGGAAATTGCAATTCTGTTGCATTAGAGAAACTAATTGAGGCTTAAGCTCAAAGTTGTTTGCTCCAATGGCAGGGATAGAGATGCTTCTCCCATAGAAGTCAGGAGTAGGTGCAGTAAAGTCACCCAACATCTTCCTTGCATTGTTGGCATTGTTGTTGTTTTCGGCTGCCATGTCTTCTTCTTCTTTGAAGATTTCTGTTAGGTCCTCTACAGAGAGTTGTGCCTTAGCTTCTCTTAGCTTTCGCTTCAAGGTCCTTTTAGGTTTAGGGTCAGCCTCAACAAGAATGCTTTTGTCTTTGCTCCTGCTCATATGAAAGAGAAGAGAACAAGAAAATGTGGAATCCTCTATGTCACAGTATAGAGATTCCTTGAGGTGTCAGAGGAACAGAAAAATAGAAGGAAGAGGTAGAAGAATTCGAACTTAGTGAGATAGAGTTCGAATTATGCATTGAGGAGGAGTGGTACTCCATAAATAGAAGGATGTGAGAAGAGGGGAAGAGATTTTTCGAAAATTAAGTAAAAGATTTTAAAAACATTTTGAAAAACACTAATTGATTTTTGAAAACCAAGAGTGGAAAAGAAATCAAGTAATTTTTGAAAAAGATTTTGAAATTAGAAATTAAAAAGATATGATTGAAAACTATTTTGAAAAAGATGTGATTAAAAAGATATGATTGAAAAGTTATGGTTTTAAAAAGATGTGATTGAGAAGATATGATTTGAAAAACAATTTAAAAAGATTTGATTTCAAAAATTAATGACTTGGCTAACAAGAAAAGATATGATTTAAACATTAAACCTTTCTCAACAGAAAGGCAACATACTTGAAATGTTGAATCAAATCATTAATTGTTAGTAAGTATCTTTGAAAAAGGAAAGAAATTGATTTTGAAAAAGATTTGATTGAAAAGATATGTTTTGAAAAAGATTTGATTTTGAAAAACTTTGAAACCTGAAAAAAATTTGAATTAAAAACAGAATCTTCCCTCTTGTGCCATCCTGGCGTTAAACGCCCAGAATGGTGCACATTCTGGCGTTTAACGCCCAAAGCTCTACCCTTTTGGGTGTTAAACGCCCAGCCAGGCACCCTGGTTGGCGTTTAAACGCCAGTTTTTCCTTCTTCACTGAGCGTTTTGAACGCCCAGCTTTTCCTGTATAATTCCTCTGCTGCATGTACTGAATCTTCAGTTCCCTGTATTATTGACTTGAAAACAGAACCAAGATCAAATAAACAATGCATGCAAGACACCAAACTTAAAATGAGACTAGTGTCTCAATAAGAAACATAACATATTTTTGGTTTTTATGATTTTGTAATTTTTTTTTGGATTTTTCGAAAATTAAGTGGAAAAGAAAATAAAGGTATCAAAATTCTTAATGAGAATTTCAGGAATCATTGCAATGCTAGTCTAAGAGTTCGGTCCAGGAATTAGACATGGCTTCACAGCCAGCCAAGCTTTCAAAGAAAGCTTCGGTCCAAAACACTAGACATGGCCAATGGCCAGCCAAGCCTTAGCAGATCGTTGCTCCAATAGCAAGATTGATAGAAATCAACAAGCTCTTGTGATGATAAGTTGAAACCTCAGTCCAATAAGATTAGACATGGCTTCACAGCTAGCCAGACTTCAACAGATCATCATGAAACTCTAGAACTCATTCTTAAGAATTCTGAAGATAAATACCTAATCTAAGCAACAAGATGAACCGTCAGTTGTCCATACTCGAAACAATCCCCGGCAACGGCGCCAAAAACTTGGTGCACGAAATTGTGATCACTACTTTTCACAACTCAAATAATCCCCGGTAATGAATCCAAAAACTTGGTGCTTAATACCATGGCATAAACATAATTTCACAACTTCGCACAACTAACCAGCAAGTGCACTGGGTCGTCCAAGTAATAAACCTTACGCGAGTAAGGGTCGATCCCACGGAGATTATTGGTATGAAGCAAGCTATGGTCACCTTGTAAATCTTAGTCAAGCAGACTCAAATGGTTATGTATGATTTATGAATAAAACATAAAGATAAGGATAGAGATACTTATGCAATTCATTGGTGAGAACTTCAGATAAGCGAATGGAGATGCTTTGTCCCTTCCGTCTATCTGCTTTCCTACTGTCTTCATCCAATCCTTCTTACTCCTTTTCATGGCAAGCTGTATGTTGGGCATCACCGTTGTCAGTGGCTACAATCCCGTCCTCTCAGTGAAAATGTTCAATGCACCCTGTCACGGCACGGCTAATCAGCTATCGGTTCTCGATCATGTCGGAATAGAATCCAGTGATTCTTTTGCGTCTGTCACTAACGCCCCACAATCACGAGTTTGAAGCTCGTCACAGTCATTCAATCATTGAATCCTACTCAGAATACCACAGACAAGGTTTAGACCTTTCGGATTCTCTTGAATGCAGTCATCAATTCTAGCTTATACCACGAAGATTCCGGTTAAAGAACCCAAGAGATATCTACCCAATCTAAGGTAGAACGGAGGTGATTGACGGTCACACATTCATAGATGAGAATGATGATGAGTGTCACGGATCATCACATTCATCAATTTGAAGAACAAGTGATATCTTGGAACAAGAACAAGCCGAATTGAATAGAAGAACAATAGTAATTGCATTAATACTCGAGGTACAGCAGAGCTCCACACCTTAATCTATGGTGTGTAGAAACTCCACCGTTGAAAATACATAAGAACAAGGTCTAGGCATGGCCGTGAGGCCAGCCTCCCAATGATCTAAGATAGCATAAGACTAAAGATAGCTACCAAGATATCAAATACAATAGCAAAATGTCCTACTTATAGGGAACTAGTAGCTTAAGAATTACAAAGATGAGTAAATGACATAAAAATCCACTTCTGGGCCCACTTGGTGTGTGTTTGGGCTGAGCATTGAAGCATTTTTGTGTAGAGACTCTTCTTGGAGTTAAACGCCAGCTTTTGTGCCAGTTTAGGCGTTTAACTCCCATTCTTGTGCCAGTTCCGGCGTTTAACGCTGGGCAGTTTTGAGCTGATTTGGAACGCCGGTTTGGGCCATCAAATCTTGGACAAAGTATGGACTATTATACATTGCGGGAAAGCCTAGGATGTCTACTTTCCAACGCCGTTGAGAGCGCGCCAATTGGGCTTCTGTAGCTCCAGAAAATCCACTTCGAGTGCAGGGAGGTCAGAATCCAACAGCATCTGCAGTCCTTTTCAGTCTCTGAATCAGATTTTTGCTCAGGTCCCTCAATTTCAGCCAGAAAATACCTGAAATCACAGAAAAACACACAAACTCATAGTAAAGTCCAGAAAAGTGAATTTTAGCTAAAAAATAATAAAAATATACTAAAAACTAACTAAATCCTACTAGAAACATACTAAAAACAATGCCAAAAAGCGTACAAATTATCCGCTCATCACTTTCTATTTCTGATATCTACTATGAATTCTCACCCCTCTCGCTTAGAGTTTGGTTCTAACTTTGTTGAAGGAAATAGAAACCACAGCAGGAATATGCGTCAAGGTTAGACCAATCAAGGATGGATGGAGCCAAGAGGATCTAATCAACCCTTTAGGCAACAACACCCTCCAAGATATCATGGACAACGACCATTCTACAATGCATACCCAGCTGAAAGATATGGTGGACAACCTTGTAACTACCAACAAGCCCCACCTTGTGCTCAGAGACCATCCTCTCGACATAATTTCGAACCACCACACTCACAAGCTTCCTTTCACCATTCACCTCCATATGACCCTAACCCGTATCCACCATACCAACCACCTTATGAGCCAAATGAACCATACACAGAACCACCACATCAATATACACCATCTCCTTATCATTATCAAGATGAACCACATTCCTACCATGAACCCTTTTTCCCAACAAATGAACCCCCCTATCCACCCCAAACCTCCGTGGAGAAAGCATTGGCCGATCTAAACTCTACTATACAAGCTCTCGTCGCCCAAATCGGATTACCAAATCCCTTCAACAATCAACCCTCAATCTCTAGTGCACTTTCTTTTCAACCACAGAATGATCTATCCATCCCATCACCACCATCCATGGAAGAGCACCCACATCCATCAATCCAAGATCAACATGATCCCACTGATACAATTGACATGGAACAAGAGAGAGAGGATCATCTTCGCGAATCCATACTTCATAAGGAGCTAAAAGAGGCACTAAAGGTGAAGGTAGTAGACACCCTTGAAGTTGACAGTGCGGTTGAAGAACTAGTGAAAGAAGACAACAAGGAGGATTTTGTGCTTAAAGGTGAAGAAATAGTTGGAAGGAAAATCATTGAGGACAAATACGATTGCGTACTTAAATACCTAGATCAAGAAAGAAATCGATTACCTTTCCAACGTTCAGACATTCAAAGAACCTCCATGGTTTCATGTGGGAAATCTACTGAAGAATGTAGCAGGAAGGAGAAATTGGGCACTCCGGTGGATAGTAAGCAGCACGATTTGATATTGGAACAAGTGGAGGAAGCTGGAATTATTGAAGAAGAAGAGGAGGTAATGGTTGAAGACTTAGGAGATGCTGAACCTCCATGGGAAAGTCAAGTTATAGAGCATCCTTCAAAGACGTTTGAAGCTGATGTTGAGGAGGGTGTACAACCTCCAAAGTATATCATGGTTGAAGACTTTGAAGGAGACGATCAAGAGATGGATTCAATCATTAATGAATTCTTATCTACATTTGAATTCTCTCCCATTGGACTTGACATGGAGATTACAGAAGAAGAAGCACAACCTCCCTTGCCATTGGTGAACACTGAAGAAGAGATTGAATTAGAAGAAATCCACCAAGAGGAAGAGGTTGATATTGAAGAATATTTCCAAGAGGTGGAAGATGTCGAAGAAGAGCACAAGGGAGTGGAGCTTGCATGTTCATTAGAAACACCTTCCCCTAAGTTGTCATCATCCTTCACAACATTCAAGTGGGTAAAATTCGTATCCCTTAGCTTTCTAATTCCACTTGAATATGGGCTACTGGAGACGGATGGTCAACTTAGAGCTCTTTGTGGCATTAAGAGTAAGAAGAAGATGGTCAGTGATAAGATTTATCCTGCAAAGTTCAACATAGTTGTGTGCTCAACATTTAAACGCAAAGGTTGGTGTAGAGCTCAACTGAATGGGTCTAAGAAGTTGTCTGACTGCTTTAGTGAGAATTCAGATTGCCTGCTACCCAGTTGGAACACTAATGATCAACAAGAAGACGGGTGCAAAAGCACGGTTTGGGACCCCGAAATTCAGTCTAGCTATCAATACTCTTGGGGCCTTGTCACTTGCTTTAACTTGCTTGAAGGCTTTCTGCGCCTAGTTTGGGATCCCAGAGGCTATTGGAAGTACAAACATTGGTGGAGATTCCTGGATCAATACAAGCACAAGCCACCCTAGCAGGAAGCTCATCAAATGTCCAACTTAAGGACTATAACTAAAAGTGCTAGGTGGGAGACAACCCACCATGGTATGGTCGTTCATTTTGCAATTTTAATTTTATTTAGTTTTGTTTGTTTTTGAAATTCATTTTATTTTATTGAACTTGGAATCATGCATAGCATTCACATTAAGCACTGCATTTGCATCTGCATATTGCATTAAAAAAATGGAAAAACACGCACGCGACGCGGCAGCGTCGCTGACGCGTCCGCGTCACTAGTGCGTTGGGAAGAAAAGAATTGAACAGAAAGTCACGCGAGAGCGTGGCTGGAGGTGTGCCTTTAGCATAATTTGACCCCACGCGACCGCATCGATCATGCGACCGCGTCATGTGGAACTTTGGCCTCCCACGCGACCGCGTCACCCATGCGACCGCGTGGCCCTGTAAATCGACGTAAAAGGGTGTATGGCCGAAAGTTGTGCTGGAATTGGGCTGAATTCATGCTGGAAGCCCAAGCCCTCCGACGCGAACGCGTGCCCCACGCGGCCGCGTCGTTTTCCAAAAATGGCCATCCACGCGATCGCGTCACCCAAAATTTGGCAAAAATAAGATTTTGAACAGAGAGTTGTGCGAGCGCGATGCTGCCCTTGCGCCAGTAGCATAAACCGTGTCACGTGACCGCGTGACCGACGCGACCGCGTTGATTAACTTAAAGCGCAAGTCACGCGACCGCGTGCCCACGCGTCCGCGTCGCTTGCGCCGCACAGCTTAACCTTATTTGCCAAATATCTTATTTTCTCTTCCCCAATCCTAATTTTTCCTCCCTCCTTTCTTACTTACTTCTTCTTCCCTTCTTTCCCCTTCTCATTTCTCTTATCTTTTATTTTCTTTTACTTAATTGCGTACTTTCATTCATTGCATTATTTTCATTGGTGTTGGAATTTTATTTGGGTCATTGTTTTTTCTATATTTTTGTGGATTATTTGACAATTATATATTACTTTTTAAAGGGTTGCTTGCATGTCCTAATTAATATTTTCAATAACATATTCACCATGCATGCTAAGTGTTTGTGAAAAAGCCCGTATGGCATTGTGCATTATTTTGAATTATTCTCTTCTATTCAATGCTTGCTTTCCACAAATTTCCATTACTATTTTATTAATTAAATATAATTGTCAATACAAACGTTATTGTTAGTTTCTCACGACTAATAATACATCTAGGCTTTTGATGCTTGATCTATGCTACTCATGCCTTTGCCAGCATGCCAATAAATATCTTGCATTTACTTGCCTCACTTTATCATGCCCTGTTTCTATTGTTGTCCTAATTTCATGGAGTCGCGACCATGTGTTAATGACATTCTTCTTTATTTTGGCATGATTCTTACTAGTATTGCCCTCTCCCTTGCTTTATCCCTTTGACTTCATGTCCCTTTCTCTTCTCCCTTTTTCAGGCTGGCCACCAGAACGGGTAAAGAGAAAGCTTCTACAACGAGCAACAGCTGAGGAACCACAACACCCACCCACCTGTACTTCTCAGCATGCACCGAGGACAGTGCAATCTTTAAGTGTGGGGAGGTCGATACCGATCTCCACGGGTTAGTTAGTCCCTTCTCAACACCAATTTTTGTTTTTCATTGTTGCATTTGCATATCTGATCGCATATTCTCGTGATTTTGTGCATATTTTACCACTTGGTTGAAGTAATATTTTCTTTTTCAAGAAATTTTTTATAGTATTTCACTAATTTAAATTAAAAACTTTTTGAAAAACTTGTATGAAAGAAATATTATTTTGGAACATGGTTTAAAGCTCGAACACACAAAACCAGTGAGATTTTGAGCCTATTTCATTGGTTACATTTTATCAACCAATATTTTATTTTTGGTGTGTGTTTCTCTCTCTAAAATTGTGATCTTTATCTTGCTTAATTCTATATTTTCATTATTTGATGTATGCATGCACTTATATGATTGAGGCCTTGTTTCACTGAGCTTACATACCTTTATGGCCTTACCTTTTATTATCCTTTGCAAACCCATGTTGAGCCTATTTTACCCCTTGTTCTTTACTTTAGCTCATCACTAACTCTAAGCGAAAAACAATAATGTCCCTAATTTGAATCCTTGATTAACTTAGACTAGTGAGAATGCTCATGAATTAAGTGTGGGGAAAAGTGGATTTAGAAATGTTTGGTTTGGGAATTGAGTATGTTAGACTTTGTGTGAAAAGATGAAAAATGTTAAGAACATGTTTATGCATCCAAAACCTTAATCATATTCATTGAGAAGAGTAAAAAAAAAAAAAACAAGTAATAAAAGGGGACAAAATGCCCCAGAGTAAGTGTTGGTACCAATGCATATGAGCTGCACTCAAAATTTGGAATGCATAATATGTAGTAAACACAGTTAATGGGAAGTTAGATTTTGTATTTTAATTAAATGAATTGTTTTGAGTTAGGTGGAAAGTTTATGTTAATTAAGGATTCAAAGTTTTAGTCCACTTGGCCAAATACAATCCTACCTTGACCCTAACCCCATTACAACCCTTAAAAGACCTCTTGATTTGTGTATTGGTGCATTAAATTTTTGTTGATTATTAGATGAACAGCAAGCTATAGAAAGCAAGATTAGTAGAGAATTGAGAGAATTGACCCTAGACACTTGAGAGTTAGAATGGTATACACTACTAGTAAGGGTTCAGTGCTTAATTCTATGTTCCCTGATTTCATGAGCTATCTTCTTCTTGCAAATTACTTATATTGTACTTTGTGATTTGAATTAGTGAAATCCAGTTCATATTTATTCTTGAAGGATTTATTTACTTTTTCACCAAGTAGGTAGAATCATTTTAGCATGTAGTTGCATTCACATTCATGGGTTGCATTACATGAGTCTTGCCTTTCCCTACTCATTTATTTGGTCTTCTTGAGTTTAGCATGAGGACATGCTAATGTTTAAGTGTGGAGAGGTTGATAAACCACTATTTTATGGTTTACAATGTGCTTAATTGTGTGGTTTTATCATGGTCTTTACCCACTTATTCATATAATTAGCATGCATTTATATTTCCTTTCTAAAATTATTACATGATTGAAAACATGCTTCTTTGGTCTTAATTTAGCTAATCTTAATCCTCTCTTATTACCATTCGATACCTTGATCTGTGTGTTAAGTATTTCAGGCTTTATAGGGCATGAATGAGTGAGAGATTGGGAAGGAAGCTTGCAAAAATGGAAGGAACACAAGAAGTAGAGAAGATGACCAGCGAGAAGTGACGCGTACGTGTCAGCGACGCAACCGCGCGGAAGAAAGGAATCCGCAGTGACGCGGCCGCATGGCTCATGCGACCGCGTGGATTGGAAAAGCACAAGTGACGTGGAAGCGTGGACGACGCGAACGCGTGGCAGGGAAAAACGCGAATGACGCGTCCGCATGGATGACGCGCTCGCGTGGCGTGCGCGATCTGCAGAATTACAAAAGTCGCTGGCAGAGATTCTGGGCCGCATTTCAACCCAGTTTTCGGCCCAAAAACACAGATTAAAGTCAGGGAACTTGCATAGACTCATCATGCTTTCAGAATTCACTTTTCATGTTTTAGATGTAGTTTTTAGAGAGAGAGGTTCTCTCCTCTCTCTTAGGACTTAGGTAGAGTTTTTAGAAATTAGGATTTAGGATTTCTCTTAGTTTTAGGAGTGACTCTCGATCCCAGGTTTAATGTTCTTGGTATTTATTTATTTTCAATGTTCCATATTTGGATTGATTTTCTTATTTAATTATAATTTGAGGTATTTTCAGATCTATGATTTGTGTCTCTTATTTATATAAATAATTTGGATTTTTCTATTACCCTTTTGGCTTTGGTTGAGTAATTGGTGACTCTTGAGCTGTCAAATAAAGCAGTGGTTGAAATTGGGAGTTGCTAATTAATTTGAGTTCCAATAACTCTAGCCTTTCCAAAGGAAAGACTAGGACTTTAGGTATCAAATTAATTAGTCCACTTGACCTTCCTTTGTTTAGTAAAGGTTAACTAAGTGGGATTAAAATCCAATTCTCATCACAATTGATAAGGATAGGACTTCCAATTCTTATACCTTACCAAGAGATTATTTTACAGTTATTTATTTATTTTTATTGCTTTGAAAATATACCTGTGCCCATTGCCCAAACTCCAAAACCCCAAAACACACTTTTTCATAACCAATAATAAGAACATACCTCCCTGCAATTCCTTGAGAAGATGACCCGAGGTTTAAATACTTCGGTTATCAATTTATTTAGGGGTTTGTTACTTGTGACAACCAAAACTTTCGCACGAAAGGATTTCTGTTAGTTTAGAAGCTATATCTACAACGCAAATATTTTTGTAAATTCTTTACTAGCAAAAATCCTAACGTCAATGATCAATATAAATAATAACCTTAGAACCAAGTAAATAGGACCTAAACTTATCAACAACATACACAACAGCTAATAATTTCTTTTCTGTAGTTGTGTACTTCTTTTGGGCATCATTTAACACACGACTAGTATAGTAAATGACATGTACAAGCTTACCATTTCTCTGTCCTAAAACAGCTCCTATAGCAAAGTCAATAGCACCACACATTAATTCAAATGGTAGATCCCAGTCAAGGGGAGCTATAATGGGAGCATAGGTAAGGTTTGCTTTCAGAGTTTCAAAAGCATACAAACAATCAGAGTCAAAGACAAAAGGAACATTAGCAACTAATATGTTGTTTTAAGGTTTAGCAATTTTAGAAAAATCCTTTATAAATCTTCTATAAAATCCTTCATGACCCAAGAAACTCCTAACTGCCTTAACATTAGTTGGTGGTGGTAATTTTTCAATTACCTCCACCTTTGCTCTATTAACCTCAATTCCCTTACTTGAAATCCGTTGTCCAAGAACAATACATTCTGTAACCATAAAATGACATTTTTCCCAATTTAAAACAAGGTTTGATTCTTGACACCGTTTCAAGACAAGAGATAAATGCTTTAGGCAGGATTCAAAAGAATTACCAAAAACAGAAAAATCATTCATAAATACCTCAATAAACTTTTCAACCATATCAGAAAAAATTGAAAGCATACACCTCTGAAAAGTTGCTGGAGCATTGCAAAGTCCAAAAAGCATTCTTCTGTAGGCAAATACTCCAAAAGGACATGTAAATGCTGTCTTCTCTTGATCTTGAGGGTCCACTGCAATTTGATTATATCCAGAATATCCATCTAGAAAATAATAAAATGCATGATCAGCTAACCTCTCAAGCATCTGATCAATGAAAGGCAGGGGGAAATAATCATTCCTTGTAGCCGTGTTGAGCCTCCTGTAGTCTATACACATTCTCCATCCTATGACTGTTCTTGTGGGGATAAACTCATTCTTTTCATTCTTGATCACTGTCATCCCTCCTTTCTTGGGAACTACCTGCACAGGACTTACCCAAAGATTGTCAGAAATAGGGTAAATAATTCCTGCTTCCCATAGTTTCATTACCTCTTTTGGGACCACTTCTTTCATGGTTGGATTGAGTCTCCTTTGTGGTTGCACAACTGGTTTAGCATCATTTTCAAGGAGGATCTTGTGCATACACTTGGTTGGACTAATCCCCTTCAAGTCACTAATGGTCCACCCAAGAGTTGTTTTATGACTCTTGAGCACTAAAATAAGCGTCACTTCCTCTTCAGGCTTCAGGGAAGAGTTAATAAGCGTCTCTTCCTCTTCCTCTTGAGCTAATAATAGGCGTGTGAACCATAGCCTTCTAGGGTGGCGAATTATCAACTTCAACTAATTCATACTCAGAGATAGGATCCAGAATGTCATCAAGCACCTCAGCTTTCAGTACCTCTTGAACAAGTGGTTTAATAACATCTATTTTCATACACCCTTCAAAATCATTAGGGTGCTTGATAGCTTCAAAAACATGAAGGACCACCTGTTCTTCATTGACCCTCAGGGTTAATTCACCATTTTGTACATCAATCAGAGCTCTACCTGTAGCTAAAAAGGGTCTACCAAGTATAATAGAGGATTTTACCTCCTCTTCCATGTCCAATATAACAAAATCAACAGGAAAGATGAATGGTCCTACTTTAACAAGTAAATCCTCAACAACACCCATAGGTAATTTAATAGAAAGATAAGCAAGTTGAAGAGAAATACGAGTGGGATTTACCTCCTCAATTTGAAGCTTTTTCATTACTGAAAGTGGCATTAGATTGATGCTAGCTCCAAAGTCACATAAAGCTCTATGAATGGTGACATGTCCAATGGTGCAAGGAATGACAAAGCTCCCTGAGTCTGGCATCTTCTCAGGAAGGTTGTGTTGAATAATTACACTACATTCCTTGGTTAACACCACTGTTTCTTGCTCCTTCTAATTCCTCTTGTGGGTCAACAGTTCTTTCATAAATTTAGCATAGAGAGGCATTTGCTCAAAAGCCTCTACGAAGGGAATGTTGATCTGTAGCTTCTTGAAGACATCTAAAAATTTAGAGAATTGCTTTTCTTTGGAAGCCTTCTGAAGTCTCTGAGGAAATGGCATTTTTGGCTTGTATTCAAGAGCCTTTGGCAACGTAGGATACGTGACGTGGCGGAAATTGGCGAGTTAAGAATTTATTAATAGGGACACGTTGTAAGTACAGTCCTTAACCAGCCAAAAATCCGCTTATCAATTTAAAAGGGGTTGTCACAATATTGAAAATTAAATTACTGGGAGTATGAATCCCAGGTCGTCTCCCATCGAGTTGCAGAGAGATGTGCTATTTCATCAATCGGGTGTTTTCAAAAATTGTTGAGTTGATAGACAGAAATTTAAATTAGAGAATTCAATTAATTTTAAATAAAAGCCTTGACTGGGGGTAGATTAGTTGGAAGCCTTATTCTTGTTGAAATACTCTCAAGATTAATTAATAATTGGAATTTATTCTGCTTAATTAACCCTCACTAGGTAAAGAAAAGTCAAGCAAGTTGGAAATGTGTTTCTAATCATAAGTCCTAATCCTCTCCCTTGGGAAGGACTAGAGTTAATGATTAGAGGGTGATTCAACAATAAACCCAATTATAATTTCTCTCTTGAGTAGTTCAACTCAAGGGTTCCTTTCAATCATCCCCAATCAAGTCATGGGACTACTCACTCATCATAATTATAAATTCCACAGAATTAATGGTAAAAATAAAAGAAGACATGATAAATAATAATAAAAGGATTAATTGAAAATAAAAATAGTCTATATTAATAACTTGTAGAAATAATCCAATGTCAACTCTAGAGAGATTAAGAATATGGAAGAATAAATATAAAAAGTAAATAACAAAATAAGATGACTAGTACCGGAGGTAGACTCTTCTTAAAAGCTAAAGCCAAAATCTTCCAATCCTAATTATGAATGCTCAAGTGGGTGAAAAACCTGGGGGAGGAGTAAATCCAAATCTAAAACTAAAAATTATGCAAAATGAATTGTGTCTCTCGTTTCTGCATGTTCCCTGACTCTAATCTGTAATTCCGGGCCGAAAATTGGGTTGAAATTCGGCCCAGAAACTCTGCCAACGACTTCTGAAATTTTGCAGATCGCGCACGTCACGCGGACACATCATTCACGCGGACGCGTCATTCGGCGTTTTGCTTTTTCATGCGGGCGCGTCGTCCATGCCTCCGCGTCGCTTCTGTTTTTCCAATCCGCGCGTCCGCGTCACTCATGCGGCCGCATCACTGCGATTTTCTCTCTTCCGCGCGGTCGCGTCGCTAACGCATACGCGTCACTTCTCGCTGGTCATCTCCTCAATTTCTTGTATTCCTTCCATTTTTGCAAGCTTCCTTCCCAATCTCCCACTCATTCATGCCATATAAAGCCTGAAACACTTAACACACAGATCACGACATCGAATGGAATAAAGGAGGATTAAAATACCTAATTAAAAATCTTCAGGAAGTAAGTTTTCAATCATGTAATAATTTTAGGAAGGAAATATAAATGCATGCTAATTATATGAATAAGTGGGTAAAAAGACCATGATAAAACCGCACAATTAAACACATTGTAAACCATAAAATAGTGGTTTATCAACCTCCCCACACTTAAACATTAGCATGTCCTCATGCTTAGTTGAAGGAGATAGAATAAATGAGTAGGAACATGTAAGAACTCATGCAATGCAATGCAACCTATATATGTGAATGCAAGTATATGATTCTTGTCCATTTGATCAAGAATAAATAAGCTCTTCAAACAATTATAAATCAAGTTTCACTAATTCAATTCTCATTCAGTAAGAACAGATAAAGATGCAAGAAGGTAGCTCATGAAAGCGGGAAACATAGAATTTTAAGCATTGAACCCTCACTGATGATGTATGTATATTCTAATCTCTCCAGTGTATAGGGTAATCACTCTGTCCTTCTTTAATCATGGTCCCTAAATTTTGTTCTTCTCCTAACCAATCAATAACATTTAATATACCAATGCAACATCATGAGGTCTTTTCAAGGTTGTAATGGGGCCAAGGTAAAGATAAGGATACATATATGGTTAAGTGAGCTTATAAATCGAATCTTTAATTAACCCAAGCTTTAACATAACCTATATATATTTTATATAACCTTGGAGTTCGTACCTAGCTGCCCAAAATTCTTTCACATTCCATACTCATGTATCAACTTTTTATTTTAATTTTATCATACATGCATTGATCTTTGGATTCTCAACTCAGCATTGGAGTAATTTCTGTCCCCTTATTTATTTATTCAATAATAAATATTTTTTTTAACATAACATAAAAATAAACATAGCTAATCAATGCACATAGATATTTTTTTTATTCTTATAGTTTCACATGAGTAGGTGTCCAAATTTCTATTATATTATCATGATACACTCCCTTATTATCCTTTGTCCCCACAATCTCCCATACTTAATTGGTACACTTAATTGGTACACTTTTTCTCCTCTGGAGCTCACTTTTCAACTAGCTCTTCATTGGCCCTTGTCTCAGAGCCAGCTGTTTTACCACTTCTCAATCGAATACCCTTGCAGTCTTCTCTTGGGTTCACCACTGTATCACCTGGAAATGTACTCGTAGACCTCTCCGGTATTTGCTTGCTCAGCTGGCCCATTTGCACTTCCAAGTTTCTAATGGAGGCTCTGGTTTCCTGCATAAAGCTCCTCATAATCTCCCAATTAGAATCTTTCTTGGATTTAGAGTTAGCCTACTGAGGCTGAGATTGGCGGTTATTGTAATTGTTCTGTTGAAAGCTGCCCTGAGAATTATTGTTGAAATTCTGAGGTCTCTGAGGTTGATCCTTCCACCCAAAATTTAGGTGATTTCTCCATCCTTGATTGTATGTTTGAGAATATGGGTCATTATTGGGATTTCTAGAATCACTCCCCATGTAATTGACCTGTTCAGATGAGGATTAAGGATAATCGTAATTATCATTTTGCACTAAATTTCCTCCCATGTCATAGGAGATCTCTTGAGGTGGATTTTGGGTGTTGATAGCTGAGACTTGCATGCCACCCGTGTGTTGAGTAAGTAGATTTATTTGCTGAGACATAAGCTTGTTCTGAGCAAGAATAGCATTAAGAGCTTCCACTTCCATGACACCCTTCTTCTGAGGAGCCTCAGAGTTCACAGGATTCCTGTTAGATGAGTATAAATATTGGTTTCTAGCAACCAATTCAATAAGCTCAATAGTCTCCTCCGGTGTCTTCTTCTTGTGCAATGAACCTCCTGCAGAATTGTCTAAGCACGTCTTGGACATTTCACCCAAACCTTCATAAAAGATATCTAGTTGAGTCCATTTGGAGAACATATCCGGAGGGCATTGCCTAATCAGTAGCTTGTATCTCTCCCAAGCTTCATACAGAGTCTCACCATCCTTCTGCCTGAAGTTCTGAACCTTCACCCTAAGCTTAGTCAGCTTCTTTGGTGGGAAAAATTTAGTGAGAAACTCAGTAACCACCTTGTTCCAAGTGCCCAAACTCTCCTTGGGTTGGGAATCTAGCCATAGCTTTGCTCCATCCCTCAGAGCAAACGAGAAGAGCATGAATTTGTACACCTCTGGGTTCACTCTATTTGTCTTCACAGTATCACAAATCTGCAGAAAATTGGAAATAAATTGATTTGGGTCTTCGTGGGGAAGACCATGATACTGGCAGTTTTGTTGCACCAGGCTGACTAGCTGTGGCTTCAACTCAAAGTTGTTCGCAGCTATAGGAGGCACCACAATGCTTTTTCCATACAAATATGCAGTAGGAGCAGAGAAAGAGCCAAGTACTCTCCTTTGTTGTTCATGCCCATTCGGATTTGCCACATTGGCATTATCAGCATCATTAGGGTCCATAATGGATTCTGCAGCCTTGTAAAGTCTTGCCTGTTATAAACGTCACTTGAAAGTCCTTTCAGGTTCAGGATTAAAGTCTAAGAGATGTTGTTCCTGTTCATACACAAACAGAAGACAAGAAAAGACGGGAATCTCTACATCAGAGTGCAAATAATTCCCAGTGAGGTAACTTGTGTAGAGAAATAAAATAAAAATACTAATTATTCAAAAAAAATTGAAAATAAAAAAATTAGATAGAAGTACTAAAACAAAATTAACCAGGTAACACCAATCTTAATTTCAGAAATTAAGGAAAAATATTAGCGCTATATATTATTTTTTTAAATATTTTTTAAAAATAAAATTAAAACTAAAACGCCTAATCTAAGCAATCAAACAATTGATAGTTGTTAATTACAGCCAATCCCTGGCAATGGTGCCAAAAACTTGGTGCGGTATTTTACAACCCATAAACTAACCGGCAAGTGCACCGGGTCGTACCAAGTAATACCTTACGTGAGTAAGGGTCGATCCCACGAGAATTGATGGATCAAGCAACAATGATTGATTGATTGGTTTAGTTATACAAACAGAAAAGAGTGTTTTGGTATTCAAAGAGCATTAAACAGTAAATTAAGAATTTCAGAAAGCAAGCAGCAATGAGTTGGGAATAAAATATGGAGAAAATAGTTAAGACTTCAGAGTTATCTATTTTCCGGATTGATTTTTCTTACTAACTAATTTAATTATGCAAGATTTAATTCATGGCAAACTATATGTGACTAGACCCTAATTTCTTAGACCTTCCTAGTCTCCTCTAAAATTCATTAACAACCAATTCCTTGGTCAATTAATTCCAATTAGAAGGTGATGATCAAATTCTAGTTTATATGCCACAAGAATCCTAATTATCCAAAAATAAGGGGATTATATGTCACGTATCCCGTTAAATACAAATAATTAGAAATTCAGGATAATATGTTTTCAAGTTGTTGTTCAAGTATAGAGCTTTTCCAAGTTATACAAGAACTCAATTAGAACATGGGTCATACTTACGTTCCACCCAAATTCATAAAATAAAGAGCGAAAACAATTATTGAAATATAAATCAAAACATGAATTAAATTAGAAAAAATAATAAAATCAATCTATACAAATAGACAGAGCTCCTAACCTTAACAATGGAGGATTAGTTGCTCATGTCTCAGAGTCAAAAACTAGGATTGTAAATTGGAATGGAATAATGTTCTGTTGGAATAACCCTGTTGGCATTCCTTTTATAATTAGTCCTAATTAATTTAAAATCTATCTAAAACTAAAATAATAACTTTTCCTAAAAATAAGATTTGAATTTAAATTTGAATTAATTAACAAGTCTTCAGCTGATGGGTAGAGACCACTTATTTTGTCCATTCTGTAGCTTCTAATCTGTGTTTTCTGGGCTGGAAACTGGGTCAAAACAGCCCAGAAATTGCCCCCAGCGTTTTTTTGCATTTTCTACACGTGGCGCATGTCACGCATACGCGTCAGTCACGCGTACGCGTCGCTGGTATTCTTCGCAAGTCACGCAGACACGTCGGTCACGCGGACGCATCGCTGAGCAAATCTTCAATTCACGCGTACGCGTCAGTCACGCGCACGCGTTGCCATGGAAAGCTCCAAATCACGCGTACATGTCAGTCACATGTACGTGTCGCTCTTCGCTGCCATCTCATTTGATTCTTATGCTGCAGAAACTCCATCAAATTCCACCGAATGCTACCTAAAATAAACAAAATTGCAAAAGACTCAAAGTAGCATCCATATTGGCTAAAAGATAATTAATTCTTTATTAAATTCAACAAATTAAATGCAAATTCACTAGGAAAATATAGGAAAGATGCTCACGCATCAGTGTACTAGTAAATCAAATTCATTATAATCAATTTACTATGAAAAATCATTTTAGCGAAGTAGTTCATAGGTTCATACACTACAAGAAAATAAGTTTTCTGTCACGCTTTTAATGCGTGCCGAAAAGTGCTAAAAAGCGTGCCTATAGCTTTTCCCACGCTTTTTGAGCTATTAGTACATATTTAAAAGGTTCACATCCGCCAGCGTGCCGATTGCTCTATCGCCACGCTTTTGTGGATCTATTGGCACGCTTTTTTTGCCACGCTTATATCTCTTGCCACGCTTAAAAGCGTGCCAAAAAGTGGACATATCGCCACGCTTTAAAAGCGTGCCCATTAATTTGGCTTTGGCTAGCCTTCAAAAACGTGTCGATAAGTAATAATATGGCTACGCTTTTGAAGTGTGCCAATAGGAGAAGATATGACTACGCTTTTAAAGCGTACCGATAAGAAAAAATATAACTACATAATAATAAATGTAGTGGTTGAAGAGAAAGATATGACTATGCTTAACCAACCGAACCCAGAATTTATAATAGGCTAATTGGATCGGTCAACGAAAAATTTATTTTAAAAAAAGGAATAATAAGCAAATAATACAATTCTGCTTTGTCGCCATAGACAGATCATAAAAGTAATCAAACACATCTATTGGGGAGAAATGTAGAACAATGAAATAAGTATAAACCAAGTGCCTTTGAAGAATATTCCAAGAGGCCAACACAAAGATTTTGCAGGGCAAAGGCATTTGAACAGTACTAACATCTAAATGATGAAACCCTCCGAGTGAAGTGCATCCAAACATTTTCAACACTACACTAGAAACAATTAAGCACTTGTGCATAGCAACCAGTAGACTTTACTCCTCATCATCAACTCCTCGTTTTCACTGGCCGCATCTTCATACTCTCCTTCTCCTTCTCCCTTTTCTCCTCCTGCTTCAGCAGTATTATAACTTTCCATAGCCTTCTCATATTCTGCTTTAAGCTTAGCAACTTTATCGGAATAAGGCTTCTTCTCCTGAACCACACATCAAGACACTTGAATCAACATCACATTGACAAACACATCATAAGAGAAAGATAAGCTTTATAGACTTACACATTATATATTGTACTTTTATCATTTACTATTCAATTTTCATTTCCACATGCAGAAAATAGAATTTTAAAAATTACCATTAATTACATTCAAAACACCAGCAGCACTTGTGTTAAGTATTGGTTGCAGAAGAGGTCCAATCACCATTGCTGGGTTAATTGTTCTTTTTTTGCAAATTTCCAAGTAGCATCTTCAGCCAATGTCTTTGAAAGCACATACCAGTACCATGACTGAAAAAAAAAGGATAATAGGAAACAAAATTGGTGGTACCAAAGTCTCAAATTTACAAGGGATTGAGCTTATTCATATGAATCAAAATTAAATCAGCAACACATAAAGCTAATTCCACTCCTACTAATTTGGCCTAATTAGGTGAATATGATAACAATTGTAGGGACATGGCACATACCTTCGACTCCTTACAAAGTTCGTGATCGGAAAACCAGGTGTCATCAACTACTTCTTTAGGAGTCAGAAGCCTTCCATTAAATGTAACAGCAGCAATTGAAGAAGTTAAAATAATGTGCTTCATCGACTGCGATTTCACACGATTGAAGAACATTGAGGGTTTCTTTCACTGCCGGATCCAAAAACTCATCCTGAAGAAACAAAAAGAATTAAGGAACAAAAATGGAGAGAATTCATTCCTTTTCTCTTTGAAAGCCTTCTTATACTAGCCAAAGAACACCAAGAACTAGATGCATAATGAAAGGAGAAAGAAGGCACAAAAACAGAAAACATAAAACAGAAAGAGTGTAGAAGGAGAAAAATAGATGACTTGCAATAGAAGTTAATAGAATGGGAATATTAGTCATTCATAAATGTTAGAGGAAATTACATCTACCTCCTCTATATCCGTCAACATAACACTTCTAATTTGAACATGACAGATGACACTTACCTCGTGTAAAGTATCCAACTTACCTTTCTTCTTAAAATTATTCTTTCTTTCTATCTTTCATTGTTCCCATTGAGTCATTGTCTGGCCAAGTAACAGATTAAAAAAGAGGAAGGACAATGACAAAAGAAGGAAAAGCACAGAGAGTGTATTAAGTAAAATACATCTAAGGCTCAACTATATACTTGCATCAAACTATATTAATTAATAACAAATGCTAGAACATGAAGCTAGGATAAATTGTTTGGCATAAAAGTTACAAAATAACTGAAATCTAAATAGAGAGTGTATTAAGTAAAATACAACTAAGGCTCAACTATATACTTGCATCAAACTATATTAATCAATAACAAATGCTAGAACATAAAGCTAGGATAAATTGTTTGGCATAAAAGTTACAAAAATAACTGAAATCTAAATAGAGAGTGTACATTGTATTTTTTTTAGAAGGGCACAGTGTTTTTAAATGGCGGTTATGGCGGCGCCATAACGGTATGGCGTGGCGGGTTTTGACCCTGCCGCCATTTACTCGGCGCCGCGATGGGGTTATAACGGAGGGCGCCATGGCGGCCGCAATTGCGGTGGCGCCATGGCGGGACGCAATCTGCATGGCGGAAATAGCGGGGTTTCTCAGGTTTTTCAAAAAAATTTGAGGGTGGCTTGGGTAATTTAATAAACCTAAGTCAGATCCCACTAACCACTAACCCTAATTTTCAGCCCCTCATTCAAAAACTACCTCCTTTGCCTCTTCAAAAAAATCCCTCTCTTCGTCTCTGTTCTCTCATCCCTGCGACCCAGATTTCTTCACCACGCTGCCATCGCCGCCGCCCATCTAGCCGCCCGTCGCTCCGCCCGTCGCGCCGCTCGTCTCTGTTCTCTCATCACTGCTGCTCATCACCTGTTCATCACTGCTGGTTCGTACGTGTTTCATCTTCTCTGCTCCTGTTTTTTTTCTTTTCTCTCTTCCATGCTGCCCCTTCTTTATCAATAATCAGTGTTAAACTTCTCTTCTTCCATTTTTTTTCCATTCAGTATACTATGTCCACTTCTAGACAAGCCCTTAATTCTAATGCCCCTACCCCTGCCTCTGCTAGTCCTACTGTTGGTGCTGCTCCTGTTGATGTTTATTTGCTAAATTTGCTACTCTATTTGCTATATTAATTAGATGTTTTATGACTAGAAAGTTGCTTATATAGATAGATTTTATAGTTTATTATATTTGCAATTTTCTGCATGTTTTTTTGTACATATATGTGTATTTTTTAGGTAATCCGCCATTTTCGCCATTTTCCGCAACGCCATCCGCTATAACTTTATGGCGGATTTTTGGCTCACCGTCATGAGCCGCCATCCGCAATCAAAAACTATGGAAGGGCAACTAAAAACTCAAGTACCTTGCTCCCAGAATCCAAATGACTATTCATCTTCACCATAAATTTGTGTCAACAGAACATACAATCCTAATAAGTCATCATGTGACAAAATAAAACACAGGTTTCCATTATAATTTTCCGAAAAAATATGTATGTGCATCATTGAATTTTCTGACATTTTGTGACACTGTAACTCATGCATCAGTTATGGAAATCGAGGTTCATAATCCATATCTCAATTTATTCTCTAACTATGCTTTTACAGCCATGCACTCTATAGAGCTAAAGTCAACCCATAACACTTCACCCCCAAAATAATCTGATGTGAAATGTCTAGAATTAACACCTATTATTTCTCCAACAACCAAATTAATCCATAGAATGAAGAGCTATATAGTTATATACATTACAAACAAGCCAATCACAACTGTTTCTCAATCAGATAAGAATTACTAAGATTAAATTTAATCATAAAATAGTAGTGTGAGTCACATATTGAGACAATTATAATTCGGTATTAATTGTGTCTAATGAACAATTCAATTACTACGCATGAATCAAGAACAAATAGAGAAAGACACACCAAAAAAGAGAAAAAACCAGATCCAATCAACAGTAAGAAAAAGCCACCGACAAAAAAAAGAAATAATTAAGACCTGAACGGCGCTGTGGAAGATGCAGGGAATCAAAACATAGTATCAAAAATTGAACTTTTTCAGCTTCAATGAATTATTGATCAGCACTTTCATTTACAAATTGCGACAAAAAACAGAATTAAAAAAATCAAAAACCCTAAGACTTGAAAATTTTTAAACAAAATTTAAAAATCAGAATCATAACAACAAATTATGACAAATAAAAAGAAGTTAAAATCAGAATTCAGAAAAAATAAAAAATCCTGAGAGACTAGAAGATGCAACGACAGAAGCAAAGAGGCTTGGACGGTGGCAGAGAGGCTGGACATTGCAAGACAGCTGACGAACTGCGATGGAGCACGACGAAGCTGAGAACGACGAAAACACCAGGGCGCTGAGAACGGCTAGAGGCTGACGATGGGAAAATAAGCTTTAAAAGCGTGCTGACAATTTCTTCGTTCCTTCTTCTCTATAGCAAGCAATAAAACAGCAGAAAACACTCGATAATCATCTATTTTACAAATTAAAACAGCAGCACAGCAAGAGCTAATCACTAATCAATTCAATAGAAAGTTAACAGCAGAAAACATTCCATTAATCATCCAATTTTCTTGATTGATTTCTAACTGGAGCATTTTAAAAAAAACGAAGATGGAGCACAATTGAGCACTAACCTTCGAGTAGCACGGCGAGCAGAACCGCGACAGAAAAGCAAGCAGAACCGTGAGAGAGAGGGGCTAGCAGCACGAGGACCAGAACGGTGAACTGGCGAGGAATGGCGAGCTGGCTAACACAACGACGAACCTGGTTGCAATCTTGAGCGCGAAGGGTGGCAATAGTGAGATAGATGCGGCGTGATTGGGGTTAGGGTTTTTTGAACCTTTCAAGGAAAAGCCACTCAAAACCCTTTCAAAGCAGCGTCGAGGAAGACAACGACCACTAACGGTGACGGTGACGGTGATGGCAAGCTCGAGGAAGACCACTGTAATGAATGATATGAAGGTGACGATGAAGGCGATGAAGGGCAATGATGAAGATGGTTCGAGAAGATGAAGCTGAACGAGTGACGGCGCCTTTTAGGGTTTGAAAAGTGAATTTGGTAACAAAAGTAAAGTTAGTGTGTTATTGTTATCATGTTTAGGGTTAAGATAACTTAGAAAAAAAAAAGTTAAGTGTGAGAAAAAATAGGTGGGTTATTGTTATCATGTTTAGGGTTAAGATAACTTAGAAAAAAAAAGTTGTGTGAGAAAAAATAGGTGGGAAACTAAATTTTAGGGGAGGAAATTCTATTGGCACTTTTTTTTACGGTGCCAAAATAAACACGGTATAGCCACGCTTTTCAAGCGTGCCGGTTTTTTTCTATGGTCATATTTTTTAAGCGTGCCAAAAAAATTGGTGGTCAAATTTTTAATCAGTGGCCATCCTCGTAAAAGCGTGCTGATTTCCCTTTATGGCCACGCTTTTCAAGCGTGGCAGTAAAAAAGCGTGGCCAAATTTCAAATAAGTGGCCACTCTCGTAAAAGCGTGCCGATTTTCTTCTATGGCCACGTTTTTTAAGCGTGGTACAAAAAAGCGTGGTTAAATCTCAAATAAGTGGCCACCCTCGCAAAAACGTGGCCATTGACTACTTTTGGGCACGCTTTTAAAGCGTGGCAAGAAAAAAGTGTGCCGGCAGGCCTTTTTTCTTGTAGTGATACTTTATATGCATGTCCTAAAACTAGCTTTTCCACGTAAATCGAAGCTACTAAGCTCGATTTGGATTATTCCATGCAAAACGAAGCTAATAAGAGTCGAACCACACTCAGGATAAATCGAATCTATTAGTTTCGATTTAATGGTTTTGATGCCAATGGTGAATCGAAAGTACTTAATTCGATTTACTATATTTATTAAAATGTTTAATTTAAAATTGTTATTAAAATTTTAGTTATAATCATTAGAAAATGAATAATTACTATAAGGATTTTTGAAAATTGTAACAATATATAAATACAAAATAAATAAACGATTTAATATGGTACAACTAACTTAAATAAATTTATAAATTTTAAAACTTTTTTAGAAGATGTTATGAGTACTTTAAAATTTTTTTTAGTGAATGAGTTTACATAAATTGACTTATAAATTTTTATAGTACTCAAAACATCTTCTATAGAATTTTTATTTTTCAAATTTTATAAAATTATTTACAATAAGTGAATATAGACAATATAGTAATAATAATAGTAATAATTATTTAGGTTTAAACTTATTTTATTAGATTGGGTTAGATAAAAATTTAACTATTTAAATAAATAATTCAATGTCAAAAAATCAAGCATTAGAATAATTTTTTGAAAATTATTTTTCGTATCATAAATTCATAATTATGTAATTAAAAGAAGGATTTATTTTTTAAATCACGTTTTTAGATTAATTGGCTTTTAATATTAAAAAAATTGTCCTATTTTAAAATCGTTCATTTATTTTGCATTTATATATTATTATAATTTTTAAAAATTTTTATTGTAATTATTTATTTTATAACGAGTACAACTAAAATTTTAGTAACAATTTTAAACTAAGCATTTTTATAAAATTTTAAAAATTTTTATTGTAAGAATTTTTTGTAATTATTGTAAATAACTTAGAAGATGTCGTGGGTATTGTTCATACCTTAGCCCAAACATGAAGCTAGGCCCAATAAGGATAAAAGGTCCAACCTTGAAAGGTGACCTTTATCCCTTACCCGACCTCTCTGAAGAGGTCAGACACCGTCCAAGGGGCTCAGCTCCACATGGCAGGCTGTTGCTTTTAGAAGCCTCAAATTCTATCTTCTCCAAAAGATAGACCCAAATTCTATCTTTTCCAAAAGATAGACTCCAACAAACTTCCAAGATATAAGATAAGCTAAGATGGAACTACCGCCACCAAAGAGGTCATCAAACTCTACTATAAATACACTGGCACCCCAGGTATAACTCACTCTCCAATCTACTAAAAACTTGCCCAGAACCCTTGCTAACTTAAGCATCAGAGTCTCTTGCAGGTACTACCTCCACCTCCTCACGAGGAATTCGGACAGGCGGCTGATGAGCGGATATTTTATATGCTTTTTGACATCATTTTCATATAGTTTTTAGTAGTTTTGCTTAGTTTTTATTGACTTTTTATAGGTTTTAGTGTTAAATTCACATTTTTGGATTCTACTATGAGTTTTTGTGTTTTTGGGCAATTTCAGGTAATTTCTGGCTGAAATTGAGGTGTTGGAGCAGAAGTCTAATTCAGAGACAGAGAAAGCACTACAGATGTTGTCCAGATCTGACCTGCCTGCATTCGGAAGACCTTTTCTGGAGTTATAGAAGTTCGAATGGAGTGATCTCAATAGCTATGGAAAGATGACTTTCAGAGCTTTTCAACAATATATAATAGTTCCTACTTTGCTTTGGATTAGAAGGCCCAAAACTGGCGTCTAACGCCAGCTACCTGCCCCCTTCCAAGTGTCCAGCGCCCAAAGAGCAGAGACCAATGTACAAATGCTCAAGGAGGATCTCCTAGCTGGTGTTCCATGCCCAAGAGTCCTCATAGCACGTGGATCTCATCAAAGCTCAGCCCAAACACTCACCAAGTGGTCCCCAGAAGTGAATTTTAGCACTAAATAGACTGTTTTATCCTTACTTAAATAGACTGTTTTATCCTTACTAGTCATCTGTTTAGTATTTAAGAGATTTTATTTATGTAATTCAGAGATATTTGAACCTTTTACACATCATACATGTTTTTGCTTTGTTTTTACTTCAGTATGAGTTTCTAAACCTCCTAGGTTGAAGGGAAGAGCCCTGCTGAGTCCTATGAATTAATAAAAGTATTACTGTTTCTTCTTTGATCCGTGTTTGATCTATCTCTAAGATGTATATCCGATCTTCATCATGGTGAATAGGATGATCTAATCAATTAGCTCTGTTCATCACATTAAGATGAACGTGCCTGACAAACACCTACGTCTACTTGGGTTCGTGTGAATACCTGGAAGAAAAGCATGAGCCAACAACTATGTTTATACATCTCTCAGACGGTTAATCCACGACTTCGTTGGGGAATTCTCGAGACACCAGTTCAGCCATTTTCTGGGGAGATTAGGATCTCTATGGTATAGTCTAGAATCCAAAGAAGCAGCTTTATCTGATCCGGAAGATTCGACATTGTCTGTGGTGTTTTGAGTAGGATCACCAGAAGAATGACTTGCTAAGTGCTTCACCCTTCGTCAGATTGAATGAGCACGGCCAATGGCGTTCATTCTGTAGCAGAGGAGATCAATGACCATGAGCAATGGCTTTGATCACTTACAGCCTGCCATAGAAGAAGATCATTCTTAAGCAAAGAAGACAGTAATACCAGAGTTATTTCAGAAAGACAAAGCAACTCCAACTCTCAACTCTATTCCTATTATTTAATCCAATTGGTTTTACCACTTTCAACATTTATGACATATAATCATACAAGGTTTACATAATATAATCCAACTCCTTCTGATCTGTCTGACTAAGACCTGCAAGACAATCATAGCTTGCTTCAAGCCACAATTCTCATGGGATCGACCCTGACTCGCTCAGGTATTACTTGGACGACCTAGTGCACTTGCTGATACAATAGTACGAAAAGGTGTGGGGATTCGTTCTATCAGTGACACTTCGGCATCGTCAAGTCGGATGCTGCCACCAAAGGGATTTAGACTTCACGTTCAGGCCCAAATCAAAGTTTTAGATAACCCCCAGAACAGGTACTATAAAGATTTGCAATGTACTTGATTTACTTATTCGTGTATCAAAATACAATAAATCGAATTAAGTGGTTTTAATTTACCATGGATATCAAAACTATTAAAAATTGAACAATGAATTCAATTTATCTTAGGTGGTTCGACTCTTATAATTTTGATTTACCTTCATAGAAGTTACTCTTACTAAATCAAAATTATTAGCTTCATTTTACATAAATCGAATCCAATATTAAATAGTCAAAATCAAGCTTAGTAGGTTTGATTTATACAAAAAAATTAATTTCACTCATATATATAACTTAGAATCATTCATGATATTTATAAAATATTGTATTTCATTTAATTTCTTTATATCATTTCACTAAAAAATAACCATTTTGAAGTAAATACCAAAAAATCTTGGTTAGTGTGACTATTTCTTTTGCTATTACATGTTAGTATCATTATGATGTCTTGTCAATTACTATATTTAAGCACAATAGTGACACAAACTTGAATCATGATAGGATGGTTTTCGAAAAGCTTTCGAAAACTGTTCAATAATTATATAATATTTATATACTAATAGGTATAACAATATTTATTAGTTTATTTTTATTTATTAAATCTATAAAATAATAAAAAATGTAAGATTAATTTAGATGGTGTTTCGGACCCAATCTTTGAGTCCTTCCTCGAAACGATCATCGAACTCGACAATTCTAAAATTGGGTTATCCTCACGACCCAAAGACGGATCAGTAACAAAAGTAGAATTGCTCAACGGTCTGGGAGAGCAAGCGAATTAGGTAATCCAAGAGCTCCAAGATCGGATGCAGACCTTGGAGGATCGGATCAACTACCAACTGGAGCGCATGAGTGAAGTAATCTCCCGGATCGTATCGCAAAAAAAAAAAAAACAAAGAAACGAGAGATTGCCAAACCGACATCACGGTAGGCGCCGGAATAACAGCAGATCGCGAAGTCCTAAAGGTCAAGGTGCCAAAGGGTTTCAACAAACCAACTGACATGAAATACGTCGACACTATGGCCCTTAGGAACACTTAACTGCCTTCGAAGCTAAGATAAACCGAGAGGGAGCAGCCGATGCAGTTTGGTGTAGACCCTTTCCGGTAACATTGGCTGGACCGGCCATCAAGTGGTTCAACGCCCTCTCAAAAAGCTAGATATCCTGCTTAGATGATGTCTTCAAGAATTTCGTCACGCAATTCACCACACGGATTGCGAAAGCAAAACACCCGATCAGCCTGCTCAGAGTCACACAAAGACAAAATAAACCCACAAGAAAATATCTTGACAGGTTCAACGATGAGTGCCTGACAGTGATGAGCGGATATTTTATACACTTTTTAGTACTATTTTCCTTATGTTTAGTAAGTTTCATTGAGTTTTAGTAGTTTTTAGTGTATAAATCACTTTTTGGATGCTAATTTGAGTTTTGGTGCTTTTCCTATGTTTTTAGGTGATTTTTGGGTGATTCTGGCAAGTTTTGGAAAAAGTCTGATCCAGAGACAGAGAAAGGGCTGCAGATGCTGTCAGATTCTAACCTCGGTGCATTCAAATGAGCATATCTAGAGCTACAAAGATCCAAATGGAGCATTCTCAATGGTTTTGGAAAGATAACATTCAGGGCTTTTCAGAAATATATAATAGTTCATACTTTTCTCTGGAAATAAAGGTCCAAAATTGGCATTAAATGCCCATTTGACCCCCCTGTCTAGCGTTTAATGCCCAAGAAGGAGTAACCTTAGTGACCAAACGCCCAAGAAGGACCAAAACTGGCATCCCAACGCCTCAAGAGGAGTCTAAGCACGTGGATTCACCCCAAGCTCAGCCTAAACACTCACCAAGTAGGCCCGGAAGTGGATTTTTGCACTAAGAGTCTACTCTGTCATATTTCTGTATTCCTTTCATTATTTGATTAGTATAAATACAACAAAGATCACCATTGTTAGGATCTTTGCCCATTCGAACCTTTCATGATTGTTTTCTGTAACTTATGAGCAACTAAACCTCCTCAATTAGGGTTAGGAGCTCTGCTGATTCTCATGGATTAATAATAGTACTATTCTATTTCAATATGTTGATTCTATTCTCTTATGCATTCTCATTCTTTATCTTATGAATTGAGGATGAACCGTGACAATCATCCTTGTTCTACATGGATTCCGGGAGAGTCCTGACCCAGATAGAATTGAACTACAGCTAGAGAATGCATTACGGATTCCAAGAGAGTACCTGGGCAACTTTGGATACGTGACATGAAATTCCGTTAACCGTGGGCTGCTAAGGTTTCTGTGGCACTAAGGGTAGAGTCAGAAAAGCAGCACTCTCTGATCTGGAAGATCCGATCTTATCTGTGGCATTTTGAGTAGGATCGTGAAGGGAAACGGATTGCTTAGAGCTTCGTCTTCGGCTGTAGTAAGAAGCCATGATTAACTTGATGAGGATGCTACATGAGTTACTCGGATATGGTGGTCTGCCAGAGAGAGAAGAGACTAACTTGATGAGGATGCTATATGAGTTAGTTAATTACTGTTGCCATTGAAAGAATAATTCATTATTGAAGTAGACAGTAAGAAAAGTTAATCCAGAAAGATGACGCATCTCCAAAGCCTTAACTGACCTTTATCACTGCTTTCACAATTATCTGGTATTCCGTTCTTATGTATTTCTTTTATGTTTTCAACCAACAACCCCTTTTTTGATTGCCTGACTAAGAACTATAAGATAGCCATTGCTTGCTCAATCTGACAATCTCTGTGGGATTTGACCCTCACTCACCTAAGGTATTACTTGGACGACCTGGTGCACTTTGTAACAACCCACTTTCCAACAAGTCTGGATCACTGTCAGTCATCAGGTGTTACTTCCCAGTAGCCCTATAAAACTCTAGACTCGATAATATTTACTACATATAAGCTTTTCGTACTAACAGAATTGCATATGTTAACTTATTTTTATCACATACTTTTTTTAACAAACCTATTAACAAAACCATGAACATCTTCATAGATATACAATATAAAATAAACACCAGACTAATAGCAAAATTTAAATTTAGCAATAAGATCACAGAAAAGCTTTCATACATATATACGTCTTAAGTTAGTTCATACAAACTTGACACACACACACACACACACACACACACACACACACACACACACACACATATATATACAACTGACAACTTTCTAGATACCTGGTTCATGTAGAAAACCCCTAAGCTGGTACCTGGGCTAAAAGAAAAGAAAATATCAAGTCCTATCCCTCAAAAACACTACAGAAGAGAGGGAAAGCAAAATCTAAGGAATGAATACCATCTATCATACATTCTTTCTACCGTTGAGGCACGACTTTGCAACCATCAACTCAAGAGTAGTTTCGAGCATCTTCTGTAGGGTCCGACAACACGTGCTCCTCTGGTACCCCTCTGAGCATAACTCCTGTGGCGGCGATCAAGTCTGGATCTTCCATCTGTGGGAAAAGAAAAAGGAAGGGGTGAGAACCTATATGGTTCCCAGTAAGGTGACATCGTGAAAGCGCATCTCTCTTGTGAAACCTAGAGTTTTGCCTCTATTGTAATAACTCGCTTACTAAGTCTCTCGGCTACTTCCGTATCGTGGGTTCTGACATAACTCTTTCTTGGCATCTTTCTTTGGGATGAATGTCGTTCTCACACTATTCTCTATGACTATTATTCCTAACTCTATTACCTTATTCTAAGCTTTGAGAAAGTTACGTCATAATCTTAAAATACAGACAAGAATCAGAAAATAGAGAATTAACAAGAAGCAAATGGCACATTGCAGAAAGAATGAACAGTAAAAATCACAATTAAATGTGCAAACAATTTATGATACATGCCTGTTCCTAGTGCAGGCCATGAGCTCATGCATCGGTTGTCTACCCGCAACCCGACGTTACTCGGAGTGAACCCCGAATATGGTTTCTTTACTGTGTCAGTTAGACACCTTGGCATCATGGTTACCCGTGTCAATAGGCCTCCTCATAATAACATTTTAATGTGTATCACAGTAAGAAACAATGCTATTAGTTAGGCGAACATTTCCGCATTAGCAATCTCAGGCTATCAGTTAGACGGACACTTTCGCATTAGTAATTTGGCACAAAGGCCCATTCAACATACAATATGCTATCAGTTAGGCAGACATTCCCGCATTAGCAATCTTAGGCTATCAGTCAGGCGGGCACTTCTGCATTAGCAGTTTGGCACAAAGGACCAGTCAAACAAATAACATTCAACTATCATTTTCATTCATTGTTTCTTATTTCCTATCTTTTCATCATGCCTCCGCATCACCTTATAAACATACATACCTCCGCATCACCACATAACTAAGCATACCTCCACATCACCATATTACTAAGCATACCTCCGCATCACCTTTTAACTTTAACCTTCCTAGGGATAATTTGCATTCTTATTCATTTCCTAACTTATTTAGCCTAATACCTTTTTGGCGACCAATCTTATAACTAATAATTAATATAACAAACGGACTCAGATTCATGCAAACTTTATGTCTATGCGTTCATATCAAACTTAAGTTTCTAAAGAACTAAGAACCATATTTTTTTGGGTAGTCTAACACCAGCTATTGAGGAGAAACCGAGACTGTTGTTCTAGGTTTTTGGAACAGCACCTTGCTGTCTTATTATGTGATTTTTTTTTTCGTTGTGAAAGCTTACACACAGAATATCTCTCTTATTAAGGTCACTCTAAAGATCCTAATCTTTACTTTGAATTAGATTTTACTGCATTTGAATTAGAATTGAATTTTATACAAAGTTTTAAAATTCTGCTGCTGCACTTGTAAAGATTCAGAAAAACAGCAAGCAGCAGCGTTTTTATAAAATCCATAATACTTTCAATTCTAATATGTTGCTTCTAAATTTTGGTAAGATTATACTCAACACCCCTAAGTTTCAGAATCAACAAGTTTCAGGTTCATATCCCTTGTTTGGTTAATTAAATGTCAATTGGAAAGACTGCCCTATTTCTTTAAATTAGTTCTGAAGTTCCTGCAAACAGCCTAGCTTCCAAGAGGCATAACTAACTCTACAAAAGAGCTATGGACATGAAATTTGTACTCATTTAAAATATACTTACAGATCTTTAAAATCATTTTAAAATAAACTCAAAATGTTAAGTAAAACAAAAGTTCCAGTAGTTTGAAATTGACACTGCAGAACTAGAAAACCAAAAAAATTCTGCAGCAGCTACTGTTTTCAAAAAATTATATCTTGTAAACCACTTGGCCAAATTCCTTGAAATTTGTATGGAACATTCAAGACACACTGAAGTGTTACAGAAAAATAATTTCATCCAAAATTTTGTCTGGATTGCTCCCAGAAATTCGTTTATTCTACTGCCAATTACGTAGAAATTGCAGAAATTTTGCACAATGTAATTCCAACAACCTCACATACTAGGAGTACTTACTCAAGAGTGCAGTCTCCTGGTTCAGAGGAAGCTGCCTCAAAAGATGCTAGGCCCTTAAAGCTTTTTTATTTCCTGTACCATCGGGACAATAACTTTTAAGAAAGCTCTCTGTGACCTTAAGTCAAGCATCAACCTCATGACTCTCTCTGTAATGAAGAAGCTGGGAATTCTAGAAGTGCAAGCTGCTAACATCTCCTTAGAGATGGTAGACAAGACACTGAAAAGGGCTTATGGCATAGAAAAGGATGTCCTAGTAAAGGTTGAAAATCTGTACCTTCTAGCTGATTTTCTTATTCTTGAAACTGGGGAGGACAGGGATGAGTCCATCATCTTTGGAAGGCTATTCCTTGCCATTGGAAGAGCCATGATTGACGTAGAAAGAGGAGAGCTAGTCCTGAGATTGTATGAGGACTTTCTTGTGTTCAAAGTTCATAAATCTCACTCTACATCATTTGAAGAAGGCACAATTGGCAAGCACTTAGTGCTTCCACCAATTCCCTCATTGCAAAGCATAACAGAGCCCTCTGACACCAAATCTAAGTTTGGTGTTGAGCAACCATCATCAAGCTCTGAGAAGGAAGACAGTAAGAAGAAAGTGCCTAAAGGCCGGAGGGGCAAGAAGATCCCCACTAAAGACCTCTCACCTGGAATGAGAGTGGTCTTCACTGACAGTCCAGTCATTCTACACACTATGAATAGGATTCTATCTCTAGAACATGTGGAGCTCATCCATGAGAGCACAAGAAGGAAGTTCACTATAAGGAGTGAAGTTAGTGACGGTAAAGAAGCACTTGCTGGGAGGCGACCCAACCATGACTAGAGTATTTCTGTTTATTTATTTCTTTTATGTTTTCAACGAACAACCCCCTTTTCTGATTGCCTGACTAAGATCTACAAGATAGCCATTGCTTGCTCAATCTGACAATCTCTGTGGGATTTGACCTTCATTCACCTGAGGTATTAGTTAGACGAACTAGTGCAGTTGCCGGCCAAGCTGTGCACAGTTCTAATTTTCATGCACCAGACAGTCGATGGGGTCACAGAGTCCGCGGTCAGTCTTTGTCTAACTAATGAACTAATGAACAAGGACTTCAGGAAGCACCTCACAAACAAACCGATCTGGACGTGCATGAAATTCAAATCATGGCAAGGGAGTACATAAACGATGAAGAGGTAAGTCAGGTCGTAACAGCCAGTAAATGGTACCACGGCAACACCACCACACGAAACAACCCACCAACTAAAGAAGCCCTAAAGTAATGACATCGGCCCCCTCCTGGGGAGGGAAAGCTAACCCCCAATTGGGAAAGACCCAACCAAGTTGTAAACTTTCTTTTCTTTTTTATTTCATGTTCCTTCTACTTTGTTTAAGGACACTCTTTCCTACCCAAAAACAACAAGAGGTTTTAACCAGGCCCCATCTTGTTCAAGTTTCAATAAATCAAGTTATCAATTCATAAAACATCCTTTTTTCTTTTACGTTCATATCAACACAACAAACGGTACGAATAAAGCGGCCATGACGTTAGAATTTTTGCTAGTAAAGAATTTTATAAAAAATAGTCGCGTTGTAGATATAGTTTATAAACCAACAAAAATCCCTTTGTGTAAATGTTTTGGTTGTCACAAGTAACAAACCCCTTTAAAAATTGATAACCGAGTATTTAAACCTCGGGTCGTCTTTGACAAACCCCAATTTGAGGCTTTATCTTGTATTAAATTTAGAATATTTTGATAACCTTTTGTCACATTTAGCCTAGGAATTAGCATGGTTTTGTTATCTATCCCATATTTGTGCTTAAGTGTAAAAACATGCTTTTTAGACCTTATTTTGATGAATTCTAGTTTCTCTTTGATTCCATAAGATGCCTTGATGTCTTGCTAGTAATCTCAGGTTGAAATAGGCTGGGCATGGATCAAAGGAAGCAAGGAGGAAAGCATGCAAGTGGAGAGAAGCACAAAAAGCCAAAGAGTTGATCTCGGCCAAGCACGCGTACGCGCACAAGGCGCCCGCGCGCACATCGCAGAATTGGCCAGGGACGCGCACGCGTATCGTGCGCGCACGCGTCGTAGCCCGCACGTGATTCTTTTATTACAACACGTGCCTGGCGATTTTGAGAGGTTTCAGCAACCAACTTTGGCGCCAAAATGCGTATAAGGGCCAAGGATTGAAGGGGATTGACATAACATTCACACATTCACATCCATAGACTAATTCTAGATCATTAGGTAGATATTTTTGTAGTTAGTTACATTTGTAGAGAGAGAAACTCCAACTTCTCTCTAGGATTCATCTTCATTTTCTCAATTCTCAACCACTCCTTGGTGAGATCTATTGCCACTCTCAATTTACTTTGTCCATGTTGTAGATCCTCTTCTCTAATCTCAATTAGTGTTGTAATTGTTCAATTCTTGTAGATCTTAGAATTAGCTTTGTTGTTTTGGATTCTATTGATTCAATAAAGATTTCATTTTCATTGTTGTTCATTGTTGATTGTTGTTTTCTCTTGTGTTGAATTGCTTTAATTCTAAATCTCTTCTCAATTTTACTATGTCTTTCATTCTTGCTCTCCACATGTTTGAGAAAATGCCAACTTTAGATATGGAGTAGAATTCCCTCACTTGGCCTAGTGGTTGAGTCATTGGAGACACTTGAATAATGGATGTCAATTGTTGATTAAGAATTGAGGATTGCTAATTGACTTAGAGTGCACTAAAGCTAGACTTCCCTAGGGTAAGACTAGGACTTGTGACTTGAGTTAATTACTTTTACTTGACTTTCCTCTATAATTAGGGGTTAACTAAGTGAAGCAACACTCCTTTGTTATCGCAATTGAAGGAAGCTATAGTGATGGGACTTCCAATGTTCAACCTTGGCCAAGGCTTTTAATATTGATTGATTGTTGTTTTCTTTTATTCGCACTTTTATGCCACACTCTTCAAACCACAAAAAGACCACTTAACCAATACATGCATCCTTGTAGCATTCCTAGGGAAGAACGACTCGGGACTAATACTCTCGATTATAGATTGTAGATTTACTTTGACGATGGATTTTGCGTCGGTTTAGACTATACTACGATTGACTACTTAATAATTTCTATACCGGCAAAAATCCATTTGTCAGTCTTCTCAAGGAATTGCAGGGAGGTATGTTCTTATTATTGGCTATGAAAAAGGTAAAATTGGGGTTTTTGGAATTTGGGCAATGGGCACAAGTATATTTTCAAAGCAATAAAAATAAATAACTATAAAATAAACTCTTGGCAAGGTATAAGAACTGGAAGTCCTATCCTTATCAACTGTGATGTGAATTGGATTTTGATCTCACTTAGTTAACCTTTACTAAACAAAGGCAGGCCAAGTGGACTAATGGTGCACGAAATGCAATCTAACTCTTTGGCAATTCGCACAACTAACCAGCAAGTGCACTGGGTCGTCCAAGTAATACCTTACGCGAGTAAGGGTCGATCCCACGGAGATTATTGGTTTGAAGCAAGCTATATTTATTTTATTAATCTTAGTCAGGAAGCCAATAAGATTATTTGGATTTAATTGTAAGAAGTAAAAGTGTTTGGAATTATTAGAAAAATAAAAGAGAATCAAATCGTTACTTGTTGTGCAGTAATGAGAAATATGTTGGAGTTTTGGAGATGCTTTGTCCTTTGAATTTCTACTTTTCCTTGAAGTCCTCTTTCCACATGCAAGGTCCCTTCCATGGAAAGCTCTATGTAGGGTGTCACCGTTGTCAATGGCTACCTCCCATCCTCTCAGTGAAAACGTTCCTATGCTCTGTCACAGCACGGCTAATCATCTGTCGGTTCTGAATCAGGTTGGAATAGAATCCATTGATTCTTTTGTGTCTGTCACTAACGCCCAGCCTTCAGGAGTTTGAAGCTCATCACAGTCATTCAATCCCAGAATCCTACTCGGAATACCACGGACAAGGTTTAGACTTTCCGGATTCTCATGAATGCCGCCATCAATCCGGCTTATACCACGAAGATTCTGATTAAGGAATCTTAGAGATACTCATTCAATCTGATGTAGAACGGAGGTGGTTGTCAGGCACACGTTCATGGATTGAGGAAGGTGATGAGTGTCACAGATCATCACCTTCTCCATAATTAAGCGCGAATGAACATCTTAGATAAGAACAAGCGTGTTTGAATGGAAAACAAAGTAATTGTATTAATTCATCGAGACGCTGCAGAGCTCCTCACCCCCAACAATGGAGTTTAGAGACTCATGCCGTCAAAAAGTATGTAATTCAGATCTGAAAATGTCATGAGGTACAAAATAAGTCTCTAAAAGTTGTTTAAATAGTAAACTAGTAACCTAGGTTTACAGAAAATGAGTAAACTAAGATAATTGGTGCAGAAATCCACTTCTGGGGCCCACTTGGTGTGTGCTGGGGCTGAGACTAAAGCTATCCACGAGCTGAGGCTTTTCTTGGAGTTGAACTCCAAGTTATAACGTGTTTTGGGCGTTCAACTCTGGATCATGACGTGTTTCTGGCGTTTAACTCCAGACAGCAGCATGTACTTGGCGTTCAACGCCAAGTTACGTCGTCTATCTTTGCGCAAAGTATGGACTATTATATATTGCTGGAAAGCCCTGGATGTCTACTTTCCAACGCCGTTGAGAGCGAGCTAATTGAACTCTTGTAGCTCCAGAAAATCCATTTCGAGTGTAGGGAGGTCAGGATCCAACAGCATCAGCAGTCCTTTTTCAACCTAACTCAGATTTTTGCTCAGCTCCCTCAATTTCAGCCAGAAAATATCTGAAATCACAAAAAAACACACAAACTCATAGTAAAGTCTAGAAATATGATTTTTGCCTAAAAACTAATAATATTTAACTAAAAACTAATTAAAACATGCTAAAATCTACATGAAATTACCCCCAAAAAGCGTATAAAATATCCGCTCATCACAACACCAAACTTAAACTGTTGCTTGTCCTCAAGCAACTAGATGAATAAAGTAGGATGAAAGAAATTAAGAAGTAATAATATCTAAGAGTTTTAAATGGAGCTCAGATTCTTATTAGATGAGCGGGGCTTGTAACTTTTTGTTTCTGAACAGTTTTGGCATCTCCCTTTATCCTTTGAAATTCAGAATGATTGGTATCCATAGGAACTCAGAATTCAGATAGTATTATTGATTCTCCTAGCGTAGTGTGTTGATTCTTGAACACAGTTATTTTATGAGTCTTGGCCGTGGCCCTAAGCACTTTGTTTTCCAGTATTACCACCGGATACATAAATGCCACAGACACATGACTGGGTGAACCTTTTCAGATTGTGACTCAGCTTTGCTAGAGTCCCCAGTTAGAGGTGTCCAGAGCTCTTAAGCACACTCTTTTGCCTTGGATCACGACTTTAACCACTCAGTCTCAAGCTTTTCACTTGGACCTGCATGCCACAAGCACATGGTTAGGGACAGCTTAATTTAGCCGCTTAGGCCCGGAACTATTTCCTTAGGCCCTCCTATCCACTGATGCTCAAAGCCTTGGATCCCTTTCACCCTTGCCTTTTGGTTTTAAGGGCTGTTGGCTTTTATTCCTTTTGATCCAAATATTTTTTTTTTGACTGCTTTTTCTTGCTTCAAGAATCAATTCATGATTTTTCAGATCATCAACAATATTTTTCGTGTTCCTCATTCCTTCAGGAGCCAATATTCATAAAATTCAAGATCAAAATCATGTACTGTTCAAGCATTCATTCAGAGAACAAAAAGTATTGCCACCACATATAGTTAATTATAATTTTTATTATTAAGAATTCAAAAAAAAGGAAAATTACTTCTTTATTCTAATTATCTACTATTTTATTCATGTCTGATGATGATGAGAAAAATAAATTATAACTTAATTGGGAATAAAACCAGAATAGATATACTATACTAATTACTACTACTACTATATATATATCTCCTAATGTAAATTTCTATAAAAACACTATCACAGAGTTAAAGCTAAAAATTGGAACACAGCAACCTGTTGTTTTGAGAAGTAGATGTTCCTCTAATCTGTGGGGTGCTTTTCAACAATTAATTTTTGGCGTTTTAGCTCCCTTAGATCATGCCCTTGCTCTTCCTGTTCCTTAAGCAGTTTGCAAAGCATGCTACTTTGATTGTTCTGTTCTTCCTTTATTTGGTCCATAGCTTCTTGCAATTTGGAAATAGAAGCTTCAAAATGTTCCCAATATTCGAATTGAGGGAGTTCTGGGAGGACTTCCTGTGCTCTCCTCTTGGTTGGATCATCCTGCAGCAGTTGTCTGTCCATTGATATTCTAGTGATTGGCCTCTCAACTGAGATATACTCTGTTATTCCCATCTTTACTCCGGCATCTTTGTAAAGCATAGAAATTAAGCTTGGATAGGCCAATCTGGCGTCCTTGGAATTCCTGTTTGCTATTTTGTATAATTCACATGAGATCAGTTGATGGACTTCTACTTCTTTTCCCAACATGATGCAGTGAATCATTACTGCTCTTTTAATGGTAACTTCAAAATGGTTGCTGGTGGGCAATATGGAACGCCCAATGAAATCCAGCCAGCCTCTGGCTACTGGTTTTAGATCTTCTCTTTTGAGTTGAATTGGGGTGCTAGTCGTGCTGGTGGTCCACCTGACTTCAGGGATGTATATATCCTCTAGAATCTTGTCTAGACCTTTATTTACCCTCATCATTCTCCTATTAAAGGAGTCTGGGTCATCTTTCAATTGAGGAAGCTTAAATATCTCCCTGATCTTGTCAGGATGGGTATGAACAATCTTTCCTCTGACTAAGGTCCGATGGTCATAGAGAGCAGCTCCAATTATTCTTTGCCTGTCTGTCTGCCATAGATTAGCATAGAACTCCTGAACCATGTTCCTTCCCACTTTCGTTTCAGGATTGGCTAGAATTTCCCAGTTCCTGTTTCGAATTTGCTCTTGGATCTCCGGATATTCATCTTCTTTCAGATCAAATTTGACTTCCGGGATCACTGATCTGTAACTCATTATTTTGTAGTAATGGTCTGAGTGTTCTTTAGTTAAGAACTTCCCTTGATTCCAAAGTGGCTTTGGAGTATTCTCTTTCTTGCCTCTTGGGGTGGGTTGTTTTCCTTTAGGAGCCATGATCTTAATGAGTATGTTTTTGTGATCACGGATAACCACACCAAACTTAGAGCTTTGCTTGTCCTCAAGCAAAAGAGAAGAAAGGAGAGGGATAGGAGGAGAGCAAGTGTGGCATGGTGATGATGAGAGGGGCGCCGAATTCAATATATAGGGAGGGGGTGGGAAATTTTGAAAATAAGAAAAAGATAAGATAGAAGATATGATTTAGAAAAGATAGATATGATTAGAAAAAGTTATAGTTTAAAAAGAGAAAGATATGAATAATAATTAAAAAGATAAATCTGAATTTTTAATTTTGAAAAAGATTTTAAAAAAAGATAATTGAGTTTTGAAAACAAACTTAAAAGAGTTGGATTGGATTGGAAAATAATTTGTCTTTATGGATTAAGATATATTTGATATTTTTGAAAAAGGGATTTTAGAAATTAGGGTTCTTAGAAAACTAATTTGATTTTGAAGGATGACATTTTGAAACATGTTTATGCAAGAAATCATGAACTGAAACATAAAAGTTTAGAAAAATTGTAAAGAAAAACGAATTTTACCTCCTCCCCACCATCCTGGCGTTAAACGCCCAAACGATGCATGTTTTGGGTGTTTAATGCCCAAATGCTGCTTCTCCTGGGCGTTCAACGCCCAGATCTGATGCTTCTTTCTGGCGTTGAACGCCAGGAAGTCCTTTGTCACTGAGCGTTTTTCTGAACGCCCAGGATGCTAACAATCTGGCGTTAAACGCCCAGAAGGTGCTTCTTTCTGGCGTTCAATGCCCAGAAGATGCTCCTTTCTGGCGTTTAACGCCCAGATGGCTACCCTTACTGGCGTTGAACGCCCAGTGGGTGCTTCTTTTGGGCATTCAACGCCCAAAATGTTTCTTACTGGCTTTTTCACGCCAGTGAGCTTCCAAATTTCCCTGTAACTCTGTGAATTCAATCAATTGCTATTTTTACCCTTTGAAGATACTTGGACACATACCTGTAAAAAAAGGAAATTTATTTAATTAGTAAATAGACTTTGTAAATGGCTGGGTTGCCTCCCAGCAAGCGCTTCTTTATTGTCTTTAGCTGGACTACCACTGAGCTCTAATTAAGTCTCAGTTTTGAGCATTCTTGCTCGAAGTTACTTTCAAGATAATGTTTAATTCTCTGTCCATTAACAATGAACTTTTTGTTAGAGTCATTATCCTGAAGCTCTACGTATCCATATGGTGATACACTTGTAATTACATATGGACCTCTCCACCGGGAATTTAATTTCCCGGGGAATAATTTGAGCCTAGAATTAAATAGCAGAACTTTCTGTCCCGGCTCAAAGACCCTGGATGACAATTTCTTATCATGCCATCTTTTTGCTTTCTCCTTGTAAATTTTTGCATTCTCGAAAGCATTGAGTCTAAATTCCTCTAGCTCATTTAGCTGGAGCAATCGTTTTTCTCCAGCTAACTTGGCATCAAGGTTTAGGAATCTGGTTGCCCAGTAGGCCTTGTGTTCCAGTTCCACTGGCAAGTGACATGCCTTTCCATACACAAGCTGGTATGGAGAGGTCCCTATAGGGGTCTTGAATGCTGTTCTGTATGCCCACAGAGCATCATCCAAGCTCCTTGCCCAATCCCTTCTACGGTTAATTACAGTCCGTTCCAGGATTCTTTTGAGTTCTCTATTTGAGACTTCAGCTTGCCCATTAGTCTGTGGGTGATATGGAGTGGCTACCCTGTGGCTAACTCCATAATGAACCAAAGCAGAGTAAAGCTGTTTATTGCAGAAATGAGTACCCCCATCACTGATTAATACTCTAGGGGTACCAAATCTGCTGAAGATGTGTTTCTGGAGGAATTTTAACACTGTTTTAGTGTCATTAGTGGGTGTTGCAATAGCCTCCACCCATTTGGATACATAATCCACTGCCACCAGAATATAAGTGTTTGAGTATGATGGTGGGAAAGGTCCCATGAAGTCAATGCCCCATACATCAAACAACTCAATCTCTAAGATCCCTTGTTGAGGCATGGCATAACTGTGAGGTAGATTGCCAGATCTTTGGCAACTGTCACAATTAAGCACAAACACTCGGGAGTCTTTATAGAGAGTATGCCAGTAGAAGCCACTTTGGAGGACTCTTGTGGCTGTTCGCTCACTTCCAAAATGTCCTCCATATTGTGATCCATGGCAATGCCAAAGGATCTTCTGCGCTTCTTCTTTAGGCATACATCTACGGATTACTCCGTCTGCACATCTCTTAAAGAGATACGGCTCATCCCAAAGATAATACTTTGCATCCGTGATCAGCTTCTTTGATTGCTGTTTACTGTATTCTTTGGGTATGAATCTCACTGCCTTGTAGTTTGCAATGTCTGCAAACCATGGCACTTCCTGGATGGCAAAGAGTTGCTCATCCGGAAAGGTTTCAGAGATCTCAGTGAGAGGGAGGGACGCCCCTTCTACTGGTTCTATTCGGGACAGGTGATCTGCTACTTGATTCTCTGTCCCTTTTTCTGTCTCTTATTTCTATATCAAACTCTTGCAGAAGCAACACCCATCTTATAAGTCTGGATTTTGAATCCTGCTTTGTGAGTAGATATTTAAGAGCAGCATGATCAGTGTATACAATCACTTTTGATCCTACTAAATAGGATCTGAATTTGTCAATGGCGTAAACCACTGCAAGTAGCTCTTTTTCTGTGGTTGTGTAATTCTTCTGTGCGTCATTTAAAACACGGCTGGCATAGTAAATGACGTTCAGAAGCTTGTCATGCCTTTGTCCCAACACTGCACCAATGGCATGGTCATTGGCATCACACATCAATTCAAATGGTAATGTCCAGTCTGGTGCAGATATGATTGGTGCTGTAACCAATTTAGCTTTCAGAGTCTCAAATGCTTGCAGACACTCTTTATCAAAGATAAATGGCGTGTCAACAGCTAGCAGGTTGCTTAGAGGTTTGGCGATTTTTGAAAAATCCTTTATAAACCTCTTGTAGAATCCTGCATGCCCCAGAAAGCTTCTGATTGCCTTAACATTGGTTGGTGGTGGTAATTTTTCAATTACCTCTACCTTAGCTTGATCTACCTCTATTCTCTTGTTCGAGATTTTGTGCCCAAGGACAATTCCTTCAGTCACCATAAAGTGACACTTCTCCCAGTTTAAAACCAGGTTAGTCTCTTGGCATCTCTTTAGAACAAGTGCTAGATGGTTAAGGCAGGAGCTGAATGAGTCTCCAAACACTGAAAAGTCATCCATGAAGACTTCCAGAAATTTTTCCACCATATCAGAGAAAATTGAGAGCATACACCTCTGAAAGGTTGCAGGTGCATTGCACAGGCCAAATGGCATCCTTCTGTATGCAAATACTCCAGATGGACATGTGAATGCCGTTTTCTCTTGATCCTGGGGATCTACTGCAATTTGATTATAACCTAAATATCCATCCAGGAAGCAGTAGTATTCATGACCTGCTAGTCTTTCTAGCATCTGGTCTATGAATGGTAAAGGAAAGTGATCCTTTCTGGTGGCTGTATTGAGCCTTCTGTAATCAATACACATACGCCACCCTGTAACTGTTCTTGTAGGAACCAGTTCATTTTTTTCATTATGAACCACTGTCATGCCACCTTTCTTAGGGACGACTTGGACAGGGCTTACCCAGGGGCTATCAGAAATAGGATAAATAATCCCAGCCTCTAGTAACTTAGTGACCTCTTTCTGCACCACCTCCTTCATGGCTGGATTCAGCCGCCTTTGTGGTTGAACCACTGGCTTGGCGTCACCCTCCAGTAAGATCTTGTGCATGCATCTGGCTGGGCTAATGCCCTTGAGATCACTGATGGACCACCCAAGAGCTGTCTTGTGTGTCCTTAGCACTTGAATTAGTGCTTCCTCTTCCTGTGGCTCTAAGGTAGAGCTTATGATTACAGGAAAGGTATCACCTTCTCCCAGAAATGCATATTTCAGGGATGGTGGTAATGGTTTGAGCTCGGGTTTAGGAGGTTTCTCCTCTTCCTGAGGGATTTTCAGAGGTTCTACTATTCTCTCTGATTCCTCCAGATCAGGCTGAACATCTCTAAAGATGTCCTCTAGCTCTGATTCGAGACTCTCAGCCATATTGACCTCTCTTACTAGGGAGTCAATAATATCAACACTCATGCAGTCATTTGGGGTGTCTGGATGTTGCATGGCTTTAACAACATTCAACTTGAACTCCTCCTCATTGACTCTCAGGGTTACTTCCCCTTTTTGGACATCAATGAGGGTTCGGCCAGTTGCTAGGAAAGGTCTTCCTAGAATGAGAGTTGCACTCTTGTGCTCCTCCATTTTCAGCACCACAAGGTCAGTAGGAAAGGCGAATGGCCCAACCTTGACAATCATGTCTTCAATCACGCCTGATGGGTATTTAATGGAGCCATCAGCAAGTTGAAGACATATCCTGGTTGGTTTGATTTCTTCAGTTAAACCAAGCTTTCTGATAGTAGATGTAGGTATTAGGTTGATACTTGCCCCAAGATCACATAAAGCTTGCTTGGTACAAATACCCTCTAATGTGCATGGTATCATAAAGCTCCCAGGATCTTTAAGCTTCTCAGGTAAGCTTTTTAGAATGACTACACTGCATTCTTCAGTGAGGTAAACTTTTTCAGTTTCCCTCCAATCCTTCTTATGACTTAAGATCTCTTTCATGAACTTAGCATAAGAGGGTATCTGCTCAAGTGCTTCTGCAAACGGAATCTTTATTTCAAGAGTCCTGAGATAGTCTGCAAAGCGGGCAAATTGCTTATCCTGTTCTGCTTGGCGGAGTTTTTGAGGATAAGGCATTTTGGCTTTGTATTCCTCAACCTTAGTTGCTGCAGGTTTGTTACCTACAGAAGTGGGTTGGGAAGCCTTTTTAGAAGGGTTGTTATCAGCACTTGTATGTGACTGATCCTCCACTGGTATTTGAATGCCAGGGGTGGAAGCTGGAGTGGCGTTAGACGCCACCTCCTTATTTGTTACTGGCGTTTGAACGCCAGAACCATGCTTCCTTTGGGCGTTCAACGCCGGATTCATGCTCGTTTCTGGCGTTGAACGCCAGGAATGAGCATGGTCTGGGCGTTCAGCGCCAGCATTATTCCTCTCTGGGCTCTGATTGTCCTCAGAGGGATTTTGAGTAGCCATTTGTTCATTTCTTGGCCTTCTGCTGCTTTGAAGTGAGGTATTTAATGTTTTCCCACTTCTTAATTGAACTGCTTGGCATTCTTCTGCTATTTGTTTTGACAGTTGCTTTTCTGTTTGCTTTAACTGTACTTCCATATTCCTGTTAGCATTTCTTGTTTCCTGTAGTATTTCCTTGAATTCGGCTAACTACTGAGTTAGAAAGTCTAATTGCTGATTGAATTCATTAGCCTGATCTACAGGACTGAGTTCAGCAGTTACTGTTTTAGCTTCTTCTTTCATGGAAGATTCACTGCTTAGGTATAGATGCTGATTTCTGGCAACTGTATCAATAAGCTCTTGAGCTTCTTCAATTGTTTTTCTCATATGTATAGATCCACCAGCTGAGTGGTCTAGATAAATTTGAGCTTTTTCTGTAAGCCCATAGTAGAAGATGTCTAATTGCACCCACTCTGAAAACATTTCAGAGGGGCATTTTCTTAGCATCTCCCTGTATCTCTCCCAGGCATCATAAAGGGATTCATTATCTCCTTGTTTGAAGCCTTGGATGCTTAGCCTTAGCTGTGTCATCCGTTTTGGAGGGAAATAGTGATTCAGGAATTTTTCTGACAGCTGCTTCCATGTTTTTATGCTGTTCTTAGGTTGGTTATTTAACTACCTCTTAGCTTGATCTTTTACAGCAAATGGAAACAGTAATAATCTGTAGACATCCTGATCTACTTCCTTATCATGTACTGTGTCAGCAATTTGCAAAAATTGTGCCAGAAACTCTGTAGGTTCTTCCCGTGGAAGACCGGAATACTGGCAATTTTGCTGCACCATGATAATGAGCTGAGGATTCAACTCAAAGCTATTAACTCCAATGGAGGGTATACAGATACTACTCCCATATGAAGCAGTAGTGGGGCTAGCATATGACCCCAAAGTCCTCTTGGACTGTGCATTTCCACTTAGTTCCATGATGGAGCAAGGGAGATGGTATGTGTGTTGATATTATTTATTTTATAGATGTGGAATAAATAAAAATGGAATATAAAAAAATTTGAAAATATTTTGTGAAAATTTTTCGAAAGAATTTGAAATTGAAATCTGAATTTTTATGTAAAAAATTTCGAAAATGTAGTTTTAAAATTGGTTAGAAAATATATATATATATATATTTTTTGAATTTTGAATTTTATGATGAAAGAGAAAAACACATAAAGGACACAAGATTTAAAATTTTTAGATCCAATGCTCCTTATTTTCGAAAATTTTGGAGGGAAAACACCAAGGAACACCAAACTTAAAAATTTTAAGATCAAGACACAAGAAAAACTCAAGAACACCTTGAAGATTCACAAGAACACCAAGAACAAAAGGAAGAACACCAAACTTAAAATTTTTAGAAAACTTTAATAAAATTTTCGAAAATTATATTAAAATAAAAAAGAGAACACCAAACTTAAAGTTTGGCACAGGATTAAATCAAGCAAAAATTATTTTTGTAAAAAGATTTTCAAAAGAACAGGTGCCCAATCATCAAGAATATAAACCAATGTTCTAGCCAATTGGGAGTAAATGTAACACTTGTTTTGAATAGGTATATTCCTTTTGGAAGATTAATGCTTTAAAAAGAACACAAGCGAAACAAGAAAAGACACAAAACAAGAAAAACTCAAGATCAACAAGAAAGATCAACAAGAACAACTTGAAGATCAATGAAGAACAAAGAACACAAATTCGAAAAGTCAAAGAAAAATATAAAATATGCAATTAACACCAAACTTAGAACAAGACACTAAACTCACGAAAAATTAACAATTAATTAAGAAAAATAATATTTTTGAAAAGAAACTATCCTATCAGATTTTAATGACTCTATAACAATAAAAATAAATTATTCCTAATCTAAGAAATAAAATAAACCTTTAGTTGTTCAAACTCGAATAATCCCCGGCAACGGCGCCAAAAACTTGGTGCACGAAATGCAATCTAACTCTTTGGCAATTCGCACAACTAACCAGCAAGTGCACTGGGTCGTCCAAGTAATACCTTACGCGAGTAAGGGTCGATCCCACGGAGATTATTGGTTTGAAGCAAGCTATATTTATTTTATTAATCTTAGTCAGGAAGCCAATAAGATTATTTGGATTTAATTGTAAGAAGTAAAAGTGTTTGGAATTATTAGAAAAATAAATGAGAATCAAATCGTTACTTGTTGTGCAGTAATGAGAAATATGTTGGAGTTTTGGAGATGCTTTGTCCTTTGAATTTCTACTTTTCCTTGAAGTCCTCTTCCCACACGCAAGGTCCCTTCCATAGCAAGCTCTATGTAGGGTGTCACCGTTGTCAATGGCTACCTCCCATCCTCTCAGTGAAAACATTCCTATGCTCTGTCACAGCACGGCTAATCATCTGTCGGTTCTGAATCAGGTTGGAATAGAATCCATTGATTCTTTTGCGTCTATCACTAACGCCCAGCCTTCAGGAGTTTGAAGCTCGTCACAGTCATTCAATCCCAGAATCCTACTCGGAATACCACGGACAAGGTTTAGACTTTCCGGATTCTCATGAATGCCGCCATCAATCCGGCTTATACCACGAAGATTCTGATTAAGGAATCTTAGAGATACTCATTCAATCTGATGTAAAACGGAGGTGGTTGTCAGGCACACGTTCATGGATTGAGGAAGGTGATGAGTGTCACAGATCATCACCTTCTCCATAATTAAGCGCGAATGAACATCTTAGATAAGAACAAGCGTGTTTGAATGGAAAACAAAGTAATTGTATTAATTCATCGAGACGCTGCAGAGCTCCTCACCCCCAACAATGGAGTTTAGAGACTCATGCCGTCAAAAAGTATGTAATTCAGATCTGAAAATGTCATGAGGTACAAAATAAGTCTCTAAAAGTTGTTTAAATAGTAAACTAGTAACCTAGGTTTACAGAAAATGAGTAAACTAAGATAATTGGTGCAGAAATCCACTTCTGGGGCCCACTTGGTGTGTGCTGGGGCTGAGACTAAAGCTATCCACGAGCTGAGGCTTTTCTTGGAGTTGAACTCCAAGTTATAACGTGTTTTGGGCGTTCAACTCCGGATCATGACGTGTTTCTGGCGTTCAACTCCAGACAGCAGCATGTACTTGGCGTTCAACACCAAGTTACGTCGTCTATCTTTGCGCAAAGTATGAACTATTATATATTGCTGGAAAGCCCTAGATGTCTACTTTCCAACGCCGTTGAGAGCGCGCTAATTGGAATTCTGTAGCTCCAGAAAATTCATTTCGAGTGCAGGGAGGTCAGGATCCAACAGCATCAGCAGTCCTTTTTCAGCCTAACTCAGATTTTTGCTCAGCTCCCTCAATTTCAGCCAGAAAATACCTGAAATCACAGAAAAACACACAAACTCATAGTAAAGTCCAGAAATATGATTTTTGCCTAAAAACTAATAATATTTAACTAAAAACTAATTAAAACATGCTAAAATCTACATGAAATTACCCCCAAAAAGCGTATAAAATATCCGCTCATCAACTAATTAATTTGATACCTAAAGTCCTAGTCTTTCCTTTGGAAAGGCTAGAGTTATTAGAACTCAAATTAATTAGCAACTCCCAATTTCAACCACTGCTTTATTTGACAGCTCAAGCGTCACCAATTACTCAACCAAAGCCAAAAGGGTAACAGAAAAATCCAAATTATTTATATAAATAAAAGACACAAATCATAGATCTGAAAATACCTCAAATTATATTTAAATAAGAAAATCAATCCAAACATGGAACATTGAAAATAAATAAATACAAAGAACATTGAACTTGGGATCGAGAGTCACTCCTAAAACTAAGAGAAGTCCTAAATCCTAATTTCTGAAAACTCTACCTAAATCCTAAGAGAGAGGAGAGAACCTTTCTCTCTCTAAAAACTATATCTAAAACATGAAAAGTGAATTATGAAAGCATGATCATGAATGGATGCATTCCCCCACTTTATAGCCTCTAATCTGTATTCTATGGGTCGAAAACTGGGTCAAAAACAGCCCAGAAGTCACTTCCAGTACTTTCTGGTCCGTACAGGTCGCGGCCAAGTGACGCGGAGGCGTCGCCCACGCGGCCGCGCGGGTTGAAGTTCGCAGATGCGACGCATCCGCGTGAATCACGCGTTCGCGTCACCTAGCGTCAGGGCAACTATAGCATATTATATATCAAATCGAAGCTCTGGACGTTAGCTTTCCAACGCAACTGGAACCGCGTCGTTTGAACCTCTGTAGCTAAAGCTATAGCCGTTTGAGTGCAAAGAGGTCAGGCTGGACAGCTTAGTAGTTTCTCCAACTTATTGTATTCCTTCCATTTTTGCATTCTTCCTTTCCATCCTATGAGCCATTCCTGCCCTATAATATCTGAAAACACTTAACACACATATCAAGGCATCTAATGGTAATAAGAGAGGATTAATAATAAGCAAATATAAGATCAAAGAAGCATATTTTCAATCATAGCACAAAATCAGGAAGAAAAATGTAAAACATGCGAATTGTATGAATAAGTGAGTAAAGGGTTGATAAAAACCACTCAATTGAGCATAAGATAAACCATAAAATAGTGGTTTATCAGGCCACTCTAGAGACTGATCATCTCCGAGACTAACGAAACAGATATTCAAATAAGTAAATGGCTACCCATAAATCAATCACTTCGAGGGAAACAAAATGGATATTCAATAACAAAATGGATATCCAAATAACAAAAAACGGTGACCCGGGAATCGATCACCCCGAGGCTAGCAAAACAAATATCTAAATAACAAAATAAATATCCAAATAAGTAAACGGCTACTCAGGAATCGATCACCCCAAGGCTAACAAAACGAACATCCAAATAATAAAATAGATATCTAAATAATAAAAAATGACGACCCGGGGATCGATCATCCCGAGGCCAAGAAAATGGATATCCAGATAAGCAAACGGCTATCCGAAGATTGATCACCCCCGAGGCCAACAGAACGGATATCCAAATAACAAAACGGATATCGAAATAAGTAAATGGCTATCCGGGGATCGATCACCCCGAGGCCAACAAAATGGATATCCAAATAACAAAACAAATATTCATATAAGTTAAACAGCTACCCGGGGATCAATCACCCCAAGGCCAATAGAACGGATATCCAAATAAATAAACGGATATTCAAATAACAAAAAACAGTGACCCGGAGATCGATGACCCGCGAAGCCAATAAAGCGGATATCCAAATAAGTTAAACGGCTACCCCAAAAAATCGATCACCTCCGAAGCCAACAAAATAGATATCCAAATAAGCTAAATAAGCAAAGTATTAAAATTGGCCCTCCAAGAGGCCTAAAATAAGTTCACACTAATGGCCTAAAATGGCGACACAAAACAAGCATGAGTTCACGGTCTTCTAACTCATGGAAAGCCGAACTCACCAACATCCTGCCAATTGGTGTAGGATGACATCAAGAAAAGTCAGCTTCGTGAAAATAAGTAAAGGTTGAGTTTACTATTTCAGTTTCTATGCTTGTTTGTATATTTTTTTAGTTTTATGAAGTTTATTTTCATTTTGAACTTAAAGAAAAATGCCTTGTCTCTTTTTGGATAGAAATATTTTGAGGAATTGGAATTTGCATATTATGTATTGTAGGAGGAATTGAGTGAGACTTGAGTTATTTCACTTATTTAAATGTTCCTACAATTGGATTGAGTGTGTTAGTATTGTAGATAGATTTGCATATGATTTGCGTGCTCACTCGATAATTACCATTAGTTAACATACTCTGAGTGATATCTTTACTAAACCAAGATACAATTTTAATAAATGAATAGTATAATAACTTTGGTGGTTAGTATAATTCAAACTGTGTGTGTTAACTACAAGATTAAGGAAAATAAATATGTTCATGTGCTTTGTTGACGGTGGCATATTATTGAGTAAAATATATTTTTGTCATTGAAAAGGTTAATTATTTGATGTATCACTTACACTTATTCTACTTTTGAAGTTTTATTTTTTGCCGTCTAGTGCTTACTGTGCATTTGATTAATAAAGCAGAACTTTCAACTTTGAAACAACTTACATGGGGCTTTAATGATCGCAAAAACCTGGAAGGGGAGTAAGTTTAGTAGTAACTATATTTAATAGGTCATACTGTATACTATATTTTACTCTCTGATGTAATATCATGATCACTAAATAAATCTATTAGTATATTATTATACACCTATGGTTTGTTTCATTCTCATTGCAACTTTTGTATTTGATATTTTAGGATAAAAGTGGGTTCCATTAGTGGCTCAAGAAAAATTGTTAGAGCCTAAGAAAATGGAGGTACGTTTTAACATGAATAGTGTTTATATATATATTGGTCCCTGAAACATGATATCCAATACTAAAAAATCTTGATACCCGTTAGTTGACATGATTTATGTATGATGCCAGAAATTGGTTATATATTCAATTTTGTTAGTTTAGAACTTTGAATTTTGTTATATATATGGATTTCTTACTCCCACTTTTATGTGGGAGTATCATTAGCCAACACTAAAATAATTACAAATAGAATTTCATTTTTTTTCTTTTAAAAAAATTAATAATTAGATATTGACCCTCTAATTACTTTTTTTTTACATATTTTTTTCTTTAATTTCATATTCAAAGTAGTGGTGAGAGTGAGACATTTGGTCTGCAAGAGTTTTTTTCCCTCTTTTAATTACTGTAACGGTGTAGCCATTTTCTCTTCCTCTTCCTCCACAATCTCTTTCATTCGCTTCAGTCGCCGCCGCAACCTGCTTCTGCCGCCGCTGCAACAAGCTTTATCCGCCGCGCAACCCGCTTTTCTTGCTGCCGTGCAACACCCTTACTTGCCGTCGCAACCTAATTTTTTATTAGGTGTCATTTTCACCCTATCTATTGTATATAATATATTTTATTGTTAATTGTCCTTTTATGTGTTTTAATCTACGTGAATTGTTTTCATACTCTCTGTTTAATTCAAATGTGCAGTTGTCCTTTAAATTTCTGATTTTGTTCTTCAAAGTCTCGCTTATTTGTTTTTCTTAATATTATACAGTAATTTTCAATTCTCTTTAAAGTCATCTTGTTATGGCTTACAAATGAATTTGTGTCAATTTTATGTGAGAAATACAGGGTTCGACAAGTCTAGCATGCATGCACAAGTGGTTCTAAAGCTGCTGCAAAGATAATTTTAAATTTTACTGATATTCAATTATATTTTTGTTTCTGAAGCGGTGTCTCTTTTTTGTTTTTGTCATATGAATTACATCACAACAACACTACATAATTCAATTAAAATACTCATTGCTGTATATTTTCTGGAACTTGAACATGAAATCATTCTCGATTGTATTAATGTTGATCGTTGGTTTTAGAGTTCCAATAATCTAGAAATAGCTGTGATCTCAAAATGAAAATGAAAATAACAATAACAAATATATAAAAGTATTGCTGAGTTTTTAACATGTGTGGAATTATGGCATTGGTTAGTTTTAGCAATTTTAGCACTTCAGATAGTTATGTTTTTCTTTCTTTCAGATAGCATTGATTAGTTTTAGCAATTTTGATTAGTTATGTTTTTTGTCGGTGGAAGATAAAAATTTTGCAAAACCATTTACATTTGTTGTTGAGAAGCATTGCTATGTCATTATTATGCATAAACTAGGGTTCAAGTTCAGAAGATATTATAGCATATTCATAGAAGTTATTGCATGTTAATTCGATCTATTATGTTTGTATTATATTTTATTACTGTCAAGCGATTACTTGGCTTGGGAGTGTGCTATTCTTAATTCTTGTATCTGACATTGTCCTGCCACATTGGTGTATCATTATGTTTAAAACACAATTCTTAGCCTTTTCACGTGTTTATGCAGATCAGATTATTAACATTGTGATTGAGTATCTATTTTCTTTTGTTTGGCTTGGAATTAAAATTGTCCCTATCCTCAATGGCCCAGTTTTATACTGGTTGCTCTCCAAGCCTGCAACCGGTATGATGATGACTTGATTTTCACTTTGTCATGCTTAGTTTCTGTATTTTCCTGTTCATGTTTGTCTGAATTTTTAGCTAATGATCATGAACAGTGACGGATCTAAAAAATTTCGGTAGTGGGGGCAAAATTTATATAACATGATAATAATTTTTATAATAAAAATAATGTGTATATGGTGCACGAATTTGTGATTCGCGCAACTAACCAGCAAGTGCACTGGGTCGTCCAAGTAATACCTTACGTGAGTAAGGGTCGATCCCACGGAGATTATTGGCTTGAAGCAATCAATACTTATTTTATTTGTCTTAGTCAGGATGCCAATAAGGTTAATTGGATTTTACTTGTAAAAAGCCAAACTACAAACTACTTAAAATTGTAAGTTGGAATAATAGAGAATAACAGCGTTACTTGTTGTGCAGTAGTGAGAAACATGTTGGAGTTTTGGAGATGCTTTGTCCTTTGAATTTCTACTTTTCCTTGAGATCCTCTTCCCACACACAAGGTCCTTCCATGGCAAGCTCTATGTAGGGTATCACCGTTGTCAATGGCTACTTCCCATCCTCTCAGTGAAAACGTTCCTATGCTCTGTCACAGCACGGCTAATCATCTGTCGGTTCTCAATAAGGTTGGAATAGAATCCATTGATTCTTTTGCGTCTGTCACTAACGCCCAGCCCTCAGGAGTTTGAAGCACGTCACAATCATTCAATCCCGGAATCCTACTCGGAATACCACAGACAAGGTTTAGACTTTCCGGATTCTCATGAATGCTGTCATCGATCCGGCTTATACCACGAAGATTCTGTTGGGGAATCTAAGAGATATTCATTCAGTCTGATGTAGAACGGAGGTGGTTGTCAGACACACGTTCATGGATTGAGGAAGGTGATGAGTGTCACGGATCATCACCTTCTTCACAATTAAGTGCGAATAAACATCTTAGATAGAAACAAGCGTGTTTGAATGGAAAACGAAGGAATTGTATTAAATCATCGAGACGCTGCAGAGCTCCTCACCCCCAACAATGGAGTTTAGAGACTCATGCCGTCAAAAAGTATGTGATTCAGATCTGAAAATGTCATGAGGTACAAGAAATGTCTGTAAAAGTTGTTTAAATAGTAAACTAGTAACCTAGGTTTACAGAAAATGAATAAACTAAGATAATTGGTGCAGAAATCCACTTCTGGGGCCCACTTGGTGTGTGCTGGGGCTGAGATTAAGGCTATCCACGAGTAGAGGCCTTTCTTGGCGTTAAACTCCAGGTTATGACGTGTTTTGGGCGTTCAACTCCGGATCATGACGTTTTTCTGGCGTTTAACTCCAGACAGCAGCATGAACTTGGCGTTCAATGCCAAGTTACGTCATCTATCCTTGCGCAAAGTATGGACTATTATATATTTCTGGAAAGCCCTGGATGTCTACTTTCCAACGCCGTTGAGAGAGCGCCAATTGGACTCCTGTAGCTCCAGAAAATCCATTTCGAGTGCAGGGAGGTCAGGATCCAACAGCATCAGCAGTCCTTTTTCAGCCTAAGTCAGATTTTTGCTCAGCTTCCTCAATTTCAGCCAGAAAATATCTGAAATCACAGAAAAATACACACACTCATAGTAAAGTCCAGAAATATGATTTTTGCTTAAAAACTAATAAAATTCTATTAAAAACTAATTAAAACATACTAAAATCTACATGAAATTACCCCCAAAAAGCGTATAAAATATCCGCTCATCACAACACCAAACTTAAACTGTTGCTTGTCCTCAAGCAACTAGATAAATAAAATAGGCTTTAGCAGAAATTAAGAAGTAATAATATTTAGAGTTTTAAATGAAGCTCATATTCTTATTAGATGAGCAGGGCTTGTAGCTTTTTGTTTCTGAACAGTTTTGGCATCCCCCTGTATCTTTAAATTTTCAGGATAATTAGCATCCTTAGGAACTCAGAATTCAGATAGTATTATTGACTCTCCTAGTGTAGTATGTTGATTCTTGAACATAGTTATTTTATGAGTCTTGGCTGTGGCCCTAAGCACTTTGTTTTCCAGTATTACCACCAGATACATAAATGCCACAGACACATAACTGGGTGAACCTTTTCAGATTGTGACTTAGCTTTGCTAAAGTCCCCAGTTAGTGGTGTCCAGAGCTCTTAAGCACACTCTTTTGCTTTGGATCACGACTTTAACCACTCAGTCTCAAGCTTGTAACTTGGACCTGCATGCCACAAGCATATGGTTAGGGACAGCTTGGTTTAGCCGCTTAGGCTTGGATTTTATTTCCTTGGGCCCTCCTATCCATTGATGCTCAAAGCCTTGGATCCCTTTTTTACTCTTGGCTAGTGCTCATGGCTTGTTTTTTTTTTTTTGAACTGCTTTTTCTTGCTTCAAGAATCAAGTTCATGATTTTTCAGATCATCAATAATATTTTTCGTGTTCCTCATCCTTTCAGGAGCCAATATTCATCAAATTCAAAGTACATATTATGCACTGTTCAAGCATTCATTCAGAGAACAAAAAGTATTACCACCACACATAATTAATTATAATTTTTATTATTAAGAACTCGAAAATATAAATTACTTCTTTATTCTAAAAAAATTCTACTACTTTATTCATGCCTGATGATGATGAGAAAAATAAATTATAGCTTAAATGGAAATAAAATCAAAATAGATAAACTAAATATCTCCTAAGGTAAAATCCTATAATAATACTATCACAGAGTTAAAGCTGGAATTAGAACTTAACAACCTGTATTTTGGGGAGTGGATGTTCCTCTAGTCTGTGGGGTGCCTTCAAGAATAACTTTCTGACGCTTCAGCTCCCTTAAGTTCACATCCTTGCTCTTCCTGTTCTCTTAGGTGCCATGATCTTAATGAGTTTTAGCTCAGTGATCATGGCAAATCACACCAAACTTAGAGGTTTGCTTGTCCTCAAGCAAAAGAAAGGAAAGGAGAGGAGTAGAAGGAAAGGCATTTTCAAATAAAGATAAGATGAGTTGAAAAAGATATGAGAAGAAATTAAAAATATTTGAGAAAGAATTGGATTGGAAAAAAAAAGATTTGTGTTTATGGATTAAGATACCTTTGATATTTTTGAAAAAAAGGATTTTTAGAAATTAGGATTTTTAGAACACTAATTTGATTTGAGGGATGATAATTTGAAATATGTTTATGCAAGAAATCATGAATTGAAACATAAAAATTTTGAAAAATTAGGATTAAAAACGAAATTGTACCTCCTCCCACCATCCTGGCGTTAAACGCCCACATGATGCATGTGTTGGGCGTTTAACGCCCAATAGTTGCTTCTCCTGGGCGTTCAACGCCCATTTGGTGCTTCTTTCTGGCGTTGAACGCCAGGAAGTCCTTTGTCACTGGGCGTTTTTCTGAACGCCCAGGATGCTAGCAGACTGGCGTTAAACGCCCAGAAGGTGCATCTTTCTGGCGTTTAACGCCCAGAAGATGCTCCTTTCTGGCGTTTAACGCCCAATTGGCTACCCTTACTGGCGTTAAACGCCCAGTGGGTGCTTCTTTTGGGCGTTTGACGCCCAAAGTGTTTCTTACTGGCTTTTTCACGCCAGTAAGCTTCCAATTTCCCTGTAACTCTGTGACTTCAACCAATTGCTATTTCACCTTTGAAGATACTTGACATATACCTGAAACAAAATTATTTAATTAATGAATACAAATAAAATTAAATTTTGTGATTAGCTGGGTTGCCTCCCAGCAAGCGCTTCTTTAATGTCATTAGCTGGACTATCACTGATCTTTAATTAAGTCTCAGTCTTGAGCATTCTTGCTCGAAATTATCTTCAAGATAGTGTTTAACTCTTTGTCTATTAACAATGAACTTTTTGTTAGAGTCACCATCCTGAAGTTCTATGTATCCATATGGTGATACGCTTGTGATTACATATGGACCTCTCCACCGGGATTTTAATTTCCCGGGGAATAATTTGAGCCTAGAATTAAATAGCAGAACTTTCTGCCCCGGCTCAAAGACTCTGGATGACAATTTCTTATCATGCCATCTTTTCGCTTTCTCTTTGTAAATCTTTGCATTTTCGAAAGCATTGAGTCTAAATTCCTCTAGCTCATTTAACTGGAGCAATCGTTTTTCTCCAGCTAACTTGGCATCAAGGTTTAGGAATCTGGTTGCCCAATATGCCTTGTGTTCCAGTTCCACTGGCAAGTGACATGCCTTTCCATACACAAGCTGGTATGGAGAGGTCCTTATAGGGGTCTTAAATGCTGTTCTGTATGCCCACAGAGCATCATCCAAGCTTTTTGCCCAATCCTTTCTACGGTTAATTACAGTCCGTTCCAGGATTCTTTTGAGTTCTCTATTTGAGACTTCAGCTTGCCCATTAGTCTGTGGGTGATATGGAGTAGCTACCCTGTGGTTGACTCCATAACGTACCAGAGCAGAGTAAAGCTGTTTATTACAGAAATGAGTACCCCCATCACTGATTAACACTCTAGGGATACCAAATCTGCTGAAGATATGTTTCTGGAGGAATTTTAACACTGTTTTAGTGTCATTGGTGGGTGTTGCAATAGCCTCCACCCATTTGGATACATAATCCACTGCCACAAGAATATAAGTGTTTGAGTATGATGGTGGGAAAGGTCCCATGAAGTCAATGCCCCATACATCAAACAACTCAATCTTCAAGATTCCTTGTTGAGGCATGGCATAACTGTGAGGTAGGTTGCCTGATCTTTGGCAACTGTCACAATTAAGCACAAATGCTCGGGAATCTTTATAGAGAGTAGGCCAGTAGAAGCCACTTTGGAGGACTCTTGTGGCTGTTCGCTCACTTCCAAAATGTCCTCCATACTGTGATCCATGGCAATGCCAAAGAATCTTCTGTGCTTCCTCTTTAGGCACACATCTACGGATTACTCCGTCTGCACATCTCTTGAAGAGATATGGTTCATCCCAAAGATAGTACTTTGCATCTGTGATTAATTTCTTTGATTGCACCCTACTGTACTCTTTGGGTATGAATCTCACTGCCTTGTAGTTTGCAATGTCTGCAAACCATGGCACTTCCTGGATGGCAAACAGTTGCTCATCCGGAAAGGTTTCAGAGATTTCAGTGAGAGGGAGGGACGCCCCTTCTACTGGTTCTATTCGGGACAGGTGATCTGCTACTTGATTTTCTGTCCCTTTTCTGTCTCTTATTTCTATATCAAACTCTTGCAGAAGCAACACCCATCTGATGAGTCTGGGTTTTGAATCCTGCTTTGTGAGTAGATATTTAAGAGCAGCATGATCAGTGTACACGATCACTTTTGATCCTACTAAATAGGATCTGAATTTATCAATGGTGTAAACCACTGCAAGTAGCTCTTTTTTCGTGGTTGTGTAATTTTTCTGTGCATCATTTAGAACACGGCTAGCATAGTAAATGACGTGCAGAAGCTTGTCATGCCTTTGTCCCAATACTGCACCAATGGCATGGTCACTGGCATCACACATTAATTCAAATGGTAATGTCCAGTCTGGTGCAGAGATGATTGGTGCTGAGACCAATTTAGCTTTCAGGGTCTCAAATGCCTGCAAACTCTCTTTATCAAAGATAAATGGCGTGTCAGCAGCTAGCAGGTTGCTCAGAGGTTTGGCGATTTTTGAAAAATCCTTTATAAACCTCCTATAGAATCCTGCATGCCCCAGAAAGCTTCTGATTGCCTTAACATTAGCAGGTGGTGGCAATTTTTCAATTACTTCTACCTTAGCTTGGTCCACCTCTATTCCCTTGTTCGAAATTTTGTGCCCAAGGACAATTCCTTCAGTCACCATAAAGTGACATTTTTTCCAGTTTAAAACCAGGTTAGTCTCTTGGCATCTTTTCAGAACAAGTGCTAAATGGTTAAGGCAGGAGCTGAATGAGTCTCCAAATACTGAAAAGTCATCCATGAAGACTTCCAGAAATTTTTCCACCATATCAGAGAAAATGGAGAGCATGCACCTCTGAAAGGTTGCAGGTGCATTGCACAGGCCAAATGGCATCCTTCTGTATGCAAATACTCCAGATGGGCATGTGAACGCCGTTTTCTCCTGATCCTGGGGATCTACTGCAATTTGATTATAACCTGAATATCCATCTAGGAAGCAGTAGTATTCATGACCTGCTAGTCTTTCTAGCATCTGGTCTATGAATGGTAAAGGAAAATGATCCTTTCTGGTGGCTGTATTGAGCCTTCTATAATCAATGCACATACGCCACCCTGTAACTGTTCTTGTAGGAACCAGTTCATTTTTTTCATTATGAACCACTGTCATGCCTCCTTTCTTTGGGACAACTTGGACAGGGCTCACCCAGGGGCTGTCAGAAATAGGATAAATAATCCCAGCCTCTAGTAATTTAGTGACCTCTTTCTGCACCACTTCTTTCATAGCTGGATTCAGCCGCCTTTGTGGTTGAACCACTGGCTTGGCGTCATCCTCCAGCAAGATTTTGTGCATGCATCTGGCTGGGCTAATGCCCTTAAGATCACTAATGGACCACCCAAGAGCTGTCTTGTGCGTCCTTAGCACTTGAATTAGTGCTTCCTCTTCCTATGGCTCTAAGGTAGAGCTTATAATTACAGGAAAGGTATCACCTTCTCCCAGAAATGCATATTTTAGGGATGGTGGTAATGGTTTGAGTTCGGGTTTTGGAGGTTTCTCCTCTCCTTGAGGGATTTTCAGAGGTTCTATTATCTTCTCTGACTCCTCCAAATCAGGCTGAACATCTTTAAAGATGTCCTCTAGCTCTGATTCCAAACTCTCAACCATATTGACCTCTCTTACCAGAGAATCAATAATATCAACACTCATGCAGTCATTTGGGGTGTCTGGATGTTGCATTGCTTTGACAACATTCAACTTGAACTCCTCCTCATTGACTCTCAAGGTTACTTCCCCTTTTTGGACATCAATGAGGGTTCGGCCAGTTGCTAGGAAAGGTCTTCCTAGAATGAGAGTTGCACTCTTGTGCTCCTCCATTTCCAGCACCACAAAGTCAGTAGGAAAGGCGAATGGCCCAACCTTGACAATCATGTCTTCAATCATGCCTGATGGGTACTTAATGGAGCCATCAGCAAGTTGAAGACATATCCTGGTTGGTTTAATTTCTTCAGTTAAACCAAGCTTTCGGATGGTAGATGCAGGTATTAGGTTGATACTTGCCCCAAGATCACATAAAGCTTGCTTGGTACAATTACCCTCTAATGTGCATGGTATCATAAAGCTCCCAGGATCTTTAAGCTTCTCAGGTAAGCTTTTCAGAATGACTGCACTGCATTCTTCAGTGAGGTAGACTTTTTCAGTTTCCCTCCAATCCTTCTTATGACTTAAGATTTCTTTCATGAACTTAGCATAAGAAGGTATTTGCTCAAGTGCTTCTGCAAACGGAATCTTTATTTCAAGAGTCCTGAGATAGTCTGCAAAGCGGGCAAATTGCTTATCCTGTTCCGCTTGGCGGAGTTTTTGAGGATATGGCATTTTGGCTTTGTATTCCTCAACCTTAGTTGCTGCAGGTTTATCACCTACAGGAGTGGTTTGGGAAGCCTTTTTAGAAAGGTCAGCACTTGTATGTGACTGATTCCCCACTGGCATTTGAATGCCAGTGGTGGGAGCTGGAGTGGCGTTAGACACCACCTCCTTGTTTGTTACTGGCGTTTGAACGCCAGAACCATGCTCCCTTTGGGCGTTCAACGCCGGATTCATGCTTGTTTCTGGCGTTGAACGCCAGGAATGAGCATGGTCTGGGCGTTCAGCGCCAGCTTTATTCCTCTCTGGGCTCTGATTGTCCTCAGAGGGATTTTGAGTATCCTCTTGTTCATTTCTTGGTTTCCTGCTGCTTTGAAGTGAGGTATTTAATGTTTTCCCACTTCTTAATTGAACTGCTTGGCATTCTTCTATTATTTGTTTTGACAGTTGCTTTTCTGTCTGCTTTAATTGCACTTCCATGTTCCTGTTAGCCATTCTTGTTTCCTGTAATATTTCCTTGAATTCGGCTAGTTGCTGAGTTAGAAAATCTAATTGCTGATTGAATTCATTAGCCTGATCCACTGGACTGAGTTCTGCAGTTACTGTTTTAGCTTCTTCTTTCATAGAGGATTCACTGCTTAGGTATAGATGCTGATTTCTGGCAACTGTATCAATAAGCTCTTGAGCTTCTTCAATTGTTTTTCTCATATGTATAGATCCACCAGCTGAGTGGTCTAGAGAAATCTGAGCTTTTTCTGTAAGCCCATAGTAGAAGATGTCTAATTGCACCCATTCTGAAAATATTTCAGAGGGGCATTTTCTTAGCATCTCTCTGTATCTCTCCCAAGCATCATAAAGGGATTCATTATCTCCTTGTTTGAAGTCTTGGATGTTTAGCCTTAGCTGTGTCATCCGTTTGGGAGGGAAATAGTGATTCAGGAATTTTTCTGACAGCTGTTTCCATGTTTTTATGCTGTTCTTAGGTTGGTTATTTAACCACCTTTTAGCTTGATCTTTTACAGCAAATGGAAACAGTAATAGTCTGTAGACATCCTGATCTACTTCCTTATCATGTACTGTATCAGCAATTTGCAAAAATTATGCCAGAAACTCTGTAGGTTCTTCATGTGGAAGACCAGAATACTGGCAGTTTTGCTGCACCATGATAATGAGCTGAGGATTCAGCTCAAAGCTACTAACTCCAATGGAGGGTATACAGATACTACTCCCATATGAAGTAGTAGTGGGGTTAGCATATGACCCCAAAGTCCTCTTGGACTGTTCATTCCCACTTGCTTCCATACTAGATCACAAAGGATAATTTATATGTTGATAATTATTTATTTTATAGTTGTGGAATAAATAAAATAAATAAAAAAAAGAAGGAATATATAAAAATATTTTGAAAATATTTTGTAAAAATAAATAATTTTTTTTTAAATCAAAATAAAAATGAAATAAATAAAAGAAAGCGAAAATATTTTGAAATTGAAAATTGAATTTTTATATAAAATTTTCGAAAAAGTAGTTCAAAATTAGTTAGAAAATAAATTTTTTTTTGAATTTTGAATTTTATGATGAAAGAGAAAAACACACAAAAGACACAAGACTTAAAATTTTTAGATCCAATGCTCCTTATTTTTCGAAAATTTTTGGAGGGAAAACACCAAGGAACACCAAACTTAAAAATTTTAAGATCAAAACACAAGAAAAACTCAAGAACACCTTGAAGATTCACAAGAACACCAAGAACACAAGGAAGAACACCAAACTTAAAATTTTTAGAAAACTTTGATGAAATTTTCGAAAATTATGAAAGATTAACAAGAAAACACCAAACTTAAAGTTTGGCACAAGATTAAATCAAGAAAAATTATTTTTGAAAAAGATTTTCAAAAGTACTGGTGCTCCCTCATCAAAAATATAAGCCAATGCTTTAGCCAATTGGGAATAAATATAACACTTGTTCTAGATATTCCAATTAATGCTTTAAAAAGAACACAAGTGAAACAAGAAAAGACACAAAGCAAGAAAAACTCAAGATCAAACAAGAAAAATAAGCAAGAACAACTTGAAGATTAATGAAGAACAAAGAACACAAGTCGAAAATTTTAAAGAAAAATATGAGATATGCAATTGACACCAAACTTAGGACAAGACACTAAACTCACGAAAATTAGTAATTATTTAAAAGAAAAATAATAAATTTTGAAAAGAAATTTTTGAAAAGAAACTATCCTATCAAGATTTAATGACTCTATAACAATAAAATAAAAATAAATTATTCCTAATCTAAGAAATAAAATATGCCTTCAATTGTCCAAACTCAATAATCCCCGGCAACGGCGCCAAAAACTTGGTGCACGAATTTGTGATTCGCACAACTAACCAGCAAGTGCACTGGGTCGTCCAAGTAATACCTTACGTGAGTAAGGGTCGATCCCACGGAGATTATTGGCTTGAAGCAATCAATACTTATTTTATTTGTCTTAGTCAGGATGCCAATAAGGTTAATTGGATTTTACTTGTAAAAAGCCAAACTACAAACTACTTAAAATTGTAAGTTGGAATAATAGAGAATAACAGCGTTACTTGTTGTGCAGTAGTGAGAAACATGTTGGAGTTTTGGAGATGCTTTGTCCTTTGAATTTCTACTTTTCCTTGAGATCCTCTTCCCACACACAAGGTCCTTCCATGGCAAGCTCTATGTAGGGTGTCACCGTTGTCAATGGCTACTTCCCATCCTCTCAGTGAAAACGTTCCTATGCTCTGTCACAGCACGGCTAATCATCTGTCGGTTCTCAATCAGGTTGGAATAGAATCCATTGATTCTTTTGCGTCTGTCACTAACACCCAGCCCTCAGGAGTTTGAAGCACGTCACAATCATTCAATCCCGGAATCCTACTCGGAATACCACAGACAAGGTTTAGACTTTCCGGATTTTCATGAATGCTGTCATCGATCCGGCTTATACCACGAAGATTCTGTTGGGGAATCTAAGAGATATTCATTCAGTCTGATGTAGAACGGAGGTGGTTGTCAGGCACACGTTCATGGATTGAGGAAGGTGATGAGTGTCACGGATCATCACCTTCTTCACAATTAAGTGCGAATAAACATCTTAGATAGAAACAAGCGTGTTTGAATGGAAAACGAAGGAATTGTATTAAATCATCGAGACGCTGCAGAGCTCCTCACCCCCAACAATGGAGTTTAGAGACTCATGCCATCAAAAAGTATGTGATTCAGATCTGAAAATGTCATGAGGTACAAGAAATGTCTGTAAAAGTTGTTTAAATAGTAAACTAGTAACCTAGGTTTACAGAAAATGAATAAACTAAGATAATTGGTGCAGAAATCCACTTCTGGGGCCCACTTGGTGTGTGCTGGGGCTGAGATTAAGGCTATCCACGAGTAGAGGCCTTTCTTGGCGTTAAACTCCAGGTTATGACGTGTTTTGGGCGTTCAACTCCGGATCATGACGTTTTTCTGGCGTTTAACTCCAGACAGCAGCATGAACTTGGCGTTCAACGCCAAGTTACGTCGTCTATCCTTGCGCAAAGTATGGACTATTATATATTGCTGGAAAGCCCTGGATGTCTACTTTCCAACGCCGTTGAAAGCGCGCCAATTGGACTTTTGTAGCTCCAGAAAATCCATTTCGAGTGCAGGGAGGTCAGGATCCAACAGCATCAGCAGTCCTTTTTCAGCCTAAGTCAGATTTTTGCTCAGCTTCCTCAATTTCAGCCAGAAAATACCTGAAATCACAGAAAAATACACACACTCATAGTAAAGTCCAGAAATATGATTTTTGCTTAAAAACTAATAAAATTCTATTAAAAACTAATTAAAACATACTAAAATCTACATGAAATTACCCCCAAAAAGCGTATAAAATATCCGCTCATCAGTATATAAAAAATTAAATATTAAATTATCTATTAACCACTATATATCTGTGTATAAATACATGTATTGTTTAACTTATTTTCAATGTGTATTTTATATTTTAATATATATTTTATACAGATAATTATTTTTTATGTATATATAGCATAATTATTGTTATGATTATATTTTGTTATTGTAAAATATGATTAGCCTTCAAAATATCTAATATACAAATTAAAACATTAAAATAGTAATTTAAATAATAATATATAATTTAAAATTTTATTCTGTCAGATTTTATATTTTTAAAAAATTAAGTAATTTTTCTCTTAACACTACCATCAAAATTTCTCTCATTCCATATATATTACTAAACAATTATTTAAAAATTCGCTTCTCAACACAATTAGAAGCCGATTCTTATTGATATTCATAATTAAAAAAGTTCTTTCAATTAATATAGTTGCTACGCAAAAATTAAAATTAATTTGAAAAGAAAATAAATAATATTCTTTTGAGTTGATTTTTAAAAAAGAACACTAATTTTGTTTAAATCTGAGAATTGATCATTCTAATGAATATCTAATATAAAATTTTTAAATTGACGATTAAATACCAAAAATTGAGTAAAAAATTATTGTGAGGTCAAATTTAATTCTCTAATGGGGACAAATAAATATTATTATCATATACTATTCAAAAAAATTCTAAATTGTAGTGGGGGCGCTTGCCCCAACACCAGTGCATTTGAAACCATCCCTGATTATGAATCGAGCCAGCTAGGCTTGGTAATAATTAGTCATGTAGTTCCACCTGTTTAGTGTTTTATTTGCTGGTATTTATGACTATCTTTTGTAAAACTAACCGTATTATGCGAATTTTTGTTCAATAAAGTGTTAAATAATTAGCATATCTTAAATTCTTAATTGGATAAAAAGTAACTAGGAATTGAATATTTAAATCAGATTTAGCTGCTTTTTTTATTCCTTGACTTGTTTTTAGGTGAATCAAGAGCAGTTCTGAGACACCAATTATCGAAGAAATTTGCACAAATACTTCTATTCAAATTACATGGACTTATTGTTAGATTAACTTTCTATTCATCTCATTCCATTTTATTTATTTGTACAATGCAGAGTGTTCGTGTGTATGATAAGCTCTTCTTTATTAAAATAAAAAATATATATAGTATATATATTTTACGACGATAAAAATATTTTACTTTTTACACAGTAGAATTTGTCCAATTGTAAACCACTAAATTATTTACTTGCACAATTTCATTGTCACTGTATTTACATCTAATTTTTAGGAAGGTTTAAATTAATTAAAAAATTAATTTAAAACATTACCTAAGAAATTTTAATTTAAACCCAGGGCAACATGACGCACAAATTTTCACACAACCCATGTCTCTCTTATGGCTCTAACCTCTAATAGATCATGCATGGAAAAAGATAAAAAATTCCATAATTCTATTAACAATATTACGCAAATAAATTTTGTATAACTATACAAGACAACTACATAAAAAGAAAATATAATTAATAATATAATACATAATACATATATATTACATGATCCTCTATTTTTATGTAACTTGCGTTGTATAATTTTCTATTATAATTATTTGTGCTACAACCTTGTCGAACAATTTATATCCTTAATAAAAATTTTTATTAATTATTACTTGTTATATATTATAATAAAAAACAAAAAATTCTGTTTAATGGTTAAATTGTGTTGAGCTTTTTGTTTTTAAAAAAAATATAATTTAAAAAAACAATCATATTACATGTATATTAAAATCCGTTACTAAAATTAATTATTAATATATAATACACAAAAAATACTAAATACATATTAAAAATGAATTAAACTATATATGTATTTATAATTTGACTGAATTTGACCGGATTAATTTTTCTAATTTTAACCAGTTTTGATCAGATTTAAACTGATTTTTACCGAGTTGATTATTTAACTATTCAATGGTTTGGTCAAATTAAATTTAATAATTATGTCTAAAAGACACCACTAACAAATTAATTCCTAAAATTTTATCCTTGATGACCTTGATTCCTCCCTCTCCAAGTGAAACACTGATGTGTGAGCATCTTTTCTATCCTTTCCTAGTAAATTTGTATTTAAAGTGTTAAGTTTAATCAAGAATTAATTGCTTTTTAGCCACTATAGATGCTATTTTGAGTTTTGTGCAATTCTGAATGGGAATGAGCAACAAAGGAGAGTACTTGACTCTTACTCTGCTCCTACTGTAGATCTTTATGGAAAAAGCATTGTGGTGCCTCCTATAGCTGCGAACAACTTTGTGTTGAAGCCAGAATTGGTCACCCTGGTGCAACAAAACTGTCAGTATCATGGTCTTTCCCACGAAGACTGGTGCACGAAATTGCAATCACACTTTTGCAATTCCGCACAACTAACCAGCAAGTGCACTGGGTCGTCCAAGTAATACCTTACGTGAGTAAGGGTCGATCCCACGGAGATTGTCGGCTTGAAGCAAGCTATGGTTATCTTGTAACTCTTAGTCAAGATATCAATAATTATCAGGTTTAATTGTAAAAAGTAAAAGATCATGAAATAAGTACTTGTTTTGCAGGAATGGAGAACAGGTTGAGGTTTTGGAGATGCTCTATCTTCTGAATCTCTGCTTTCCTACTGTCTTCTTCTTCAAGCACGTAAGGCTCCTTCCATAGCAAGCTGTATGTAGGGTTTCACCGTTGTCAATGGCTACCTCCCATCCTCTCAGTGAAAATGTTCAACGCGCTCTGTCACAGCACGGCTATTCATCTGTCGGTTCTCAATCGGGTTAGAATAGAATCCAATGATTCTTTTGCGTCTGTTACTAACGCCCAGCCCTCAGGAGTTCGAAGCTCGTCACAGTCATTCAATCCTTGAATCCTACTCAGAATACCATAGACAAGGTTTAGACCTTCCGGATTCTCTTGAATGCCGCCATCAATTCTAGCTTATACCACGAAGATTCTGATTAAGGAATCCAAGAGATATCTACTCAATCTAAGGTAGAACGAAGGTGGTTGTCAGGCACACGTTCATAGTTGAGAATGATGATGAGTGTCACGGATCATCACATTCATCAAGTTGAGGAACAAGTGATATCTTAGAATGGAAGCAAGCATGATTGAATGAAAAACAGTAGTAATTGCATTAATCCATCAAGACACAGCAGAGCTCCTCACCCCCAACCATGGGGTTTAGAGACTCATGCCGTAGAAGATACAATGAGAAACGTGTAAAGTGTCATAAGGTCCAGATACAATATCAAAAGGTCTTATTAATAGTGAACTAGTAACCTAGGGTATACAGAAATGAGTAAATGACGTAAAAATCCACTTCCGGGGTCCACTTGGTGTGTGCTTGGGCTGAGCATTGAAGCTTGCATGTGTAGAGACTTTTTCTGGAGTTAAACGCCAGCTTTTATGCCAATTTGGGCGTTTAACTCCAATTTTTGTGCCAGTTCCGGCGTTAAACGTCGGGAATTCTGAAGCTGATTTGCAATGCCGGTTTGAGCCATCAAATCTCGGGCAAAGTATGGACTATTATACATTTCTAGAAAGCCCAGGATGTCTACTTTCCAACGCTATTGAGAGCGTGCCAATTAGGCTTCTGTAGCTCCAGAAACTCCACTTCGAGTGCAGGGAGGTCAGAATCCAACAGCATCTGCAGTCCTTTTCAGCCTCTGGATCAGATTTTTGCTCAGGTCCCTCAATTTCAGCCAGAAAATACCTGAAATCATAGAAAAACACACAAACTCATAGTAAATCCCAGAAAAGTGAATTTTAAATAAAAACTAATAAAAACATACTAAAAACTAACTAAAATGTACCAAAAATATACTAAAAATAGTGCTAAAAAGCGTATAAATTATCCGCTCATCACAACACCAAACTTAAATTGTTGCTTGTTCCCAAGCAACTGAAAATCAAAATAGAATAAAAAGAAGAGAATATACTATAGACTCCAAAATATCAAAGAAACTTAGCTCCAATTAGATGAGCGGGACTAGTAGCTTTTTGCTTCTGAACAGTTTTGGCATCTCACTTTATCCTTTGAAGTTTAGAATGATTGGAATCTATAGGAACTCAGAACTCAGATAGTGTTATTGATTCTCCTAGTTAAGTATGATGATTCTTGAACAAAGCTACTTTATGAGTCTTGGCTGTGGCCCAAAGCACTCTGTCTTCCAGTATTACCACCAGATACAAATATGCCACAGACACATAATTGGGTGAACCTTTTCAGATCGTGACTCAGCTTTGCTAAAGTCCCCAATTAGAGGTGTCCAGGGTTCTTAAACACACTCTTTTTGCCTTGGATCACAACTTTATTAATTTTTTTTGATTCACTGCTTTTTCTTGCTTCAAGAATCAATTTGATGATTTTTCAGATCCTTAATAACATTTCTCCTTTTCTATCATTCTTTCAAGAGCCAACAATTTTAACATTCTTAAAACAACAAATTCAAAAGACATATGCACTGTTCAAGCATTCATTCAGAAAATAAAAAGTACTGTCACCACATCAAACTAATTCAACTAGTTTCAAAGATGAATTCGAAATCCTGTACTTCTTGTTCTTTTGTGATTAGAGCATTTTTCATTTAAGAGAGGTGATGGATTAATAGGACATTCATAGCTTTGAGACATGAACCTTAAATTTTATTAATCATGAATTAAGAACAAGACTCAAAAATAGATATAAGATAAGACTAATAGTAATAGAAAACAAAAATTTAAATAGACTCCTAAGGATAGAGGTTATCACAGAGTTAGGACTCAACAACCTTGATTTTGAGAAGTGGATGCTCCCTCAACTTGAGGGGAGAGCTTTTGGCGTTTTAACTCTTGAAGTTCACGCCCCTGCTTCTCTTGTTCCTTCAGCAATTTGTAGAGCATGCAGTTCTGATTCTGCTGTTCTTCCTTAAGTTGTTCCATAGTTTCTTGCATCTTGGTGATAGATGCTTCTAGGTTGGCCTAGTAGTCAATTTCAGGAAATTCAGGGAGGAACTCCTGCGCCCTCTTTTTGATGGAGTTGTCTTGCATTTGTCCTTCCATTGACTTCTTGGTGATTGGATGTTCAATTGGGATGAATTCATCTACTCCCATCTTCACCCCAGCCTTTTTACAGAGCAAGGAGATCAAGCTTGGGTAAGCCAGTTTGGCTTCAGTGGAATTCTTGTTTGCAATTGTGTAGATCTCACAAGCAATCAGATGATGAACCTCCACTTCTCTTCCAAGCATAATGCAATGAATCATCACTGCTCTCTTGATAGTGACCTCAAAACGGTTGCTAGTGGGCAATATGGAACGCCCAATAAAGTCTAGCCAGCCTCTTGCAATTGGTTTGAGGTCTCCCCTCTTGAGTTGGTTTGGGACACCTTTTGAATTGGTTATCCACTTAGTTTCAGGGAGGCAAATGTCCTCTAGAACTTGATCCAACCCCTTATCTGCTCTCACCATTCTCCTATTAAAGGATTCAGGATCATCTTACAGTTGAGGCAATTTGAAGACCTCTCTTATTTTGTCCAGATGGAAGTAGATAACTTTCCCTCTGACCATGGTTCTGTAAGTATGGAAAGCAGTTCCAGTCATTCTCTGCTTATCTGTCAGCCACAGATTTGAGTAGAATTCCTGAACCATATTTCTTCCAACCTTTATCTCAGGATTGGTTAGAACTTCCCATCCTCTGTTTCGAATTTGCTCTTGGATCCCCGGATATTCATCTTCTTTTAGATCGAATTTGACTTCCGGGATCACTGACCTCAGACCCATTATTTTGTGATAATGGTCTTCATGTTCTTTGGTTAAGAACTTCTCTTGATTCCAAAGACTCTTTGGATTATTCTCTTTCTTGCCTCTTGAGTTGGTTTGTTTTCCTTTAGGAGCCATGATCTTGATGAATCTTAGCTTAGTGATCACGGAAAAGCACACTAAACTTAGAGGTTTGCTTGTCCTCAAGCAAAAGAAAGGAAAGAGGGGAGAGAGGAGGAGAGCAAATTCGAATGGTGGGGAGAAAGGGATGGCCGAACGTATATTTATAAGGGAGGGGGAGAGATTTCGAAAATTTTGAAGGGGATATGAGAAGATATGGAAAGAATTTGAAGAATATTTGAGTATTTGAAGAAGATTTGGGAAGGATTTGAGAGAGATTTAAAGAATGATTTTAATTTTTGAAAATTTGAAGGTGAATGATGAAAGTTTGAAATGTGTTTATGTAGAAAATCATGGATCAAAACAAGAAAGTTTGAAAAAATTTTGATTAGAAAGCAAAATCTCTGTCCCCCACCTTTCTGGCGTTAAACGCCCAGAATGGTATCCATTCTGGCGTTTAACGCCCAAATGCTGGCCATTGTGGGCGTTTAATGCCAGCCAGGGTAAACGCCAGAATTCCCTTCATCACTGGGCGTTTTGCTAAATGCCCAGGATGCTGCACACTTGACGTTAAACACCCAGAATGGTGCCCATTCTGGCGTTTAACGCCCAAAATGGCACCTTTACTGGCGTTAAACGCCCATAATGGTGCCCATTCTGGCGTTTAACGCCCAAAGTACCCCTTACTAGCGTTTTTTCGCCAGCAAGCTCCTTTTCTCTGCTTTTTGCACTGAATCCTTCTGTAACTCTGTGAATTCCTTCAATTTTGATATTTGCCCTTTGAGAATATGTATTGATGAGCGGATAATTTGTACGCTTTTTGGCATTGTTTTTAGTATATTTTTAGTAGTTTTAGTTGAGTTCTTAGTATATTTTTATTAGTTTTTAGTTAAAATTCACTTTTCTGGACTTTACTATGAGTTTGTGTGTTTTTCTGTGATTTCAGGTATTTTCTGGCTGAAATTGAGGGACCTGAGCAAAAATCTGATTCAGAGACTGAAAAGGACTGCAGATGCTGTTGGATTCTGACCTCCCTGCACTCGAAGTGGATTTTCTGGAGCTACAGAATCCCAATTGGCGCGCTCTCAACGGCGTTGGAAAGTAGACATCCTGGGCTTTCCAGCAATATATGATAGTCCATACTTTGCCCAAGATTTGATGGCCCAAATCGGCGTTTAAAGTCACCTTCAGATTTCCCAGCGTTAAACGCCGGAACTGGCACCTAAATGGGAGTTAAACGCCCAAACTGGCATAAAAACTGGCGTTTAACTCCAAGAAGAGTCTCTACACGAAAATGCATCATTGCTCAGCCCAAGCACACACCAAGTGGGCCCGGAAGTGGATTTTTATGTCATTTACTCATCTTTGTAAACCTTAGGCTACTAGTTTTCTATAAGTAGGACCTTTTGCTTTTGTATTTTCATCTTGGTTCTTCTGGTTCCCTCTCTGGGGCCGAAACCAATGATCACTCTTGTTCTTATGTATTTTCAACGGTGGAGTTTCTACACACCATAGATTAAGGTGTGGAGCTCTGCTGTACCTCGAGTATTAATGCAATTACTATTGTTCTTCTATTCAATTCCGCTTGTTCTTTGTCCAAGATATCACTTGTTCTTCAACTTGATGAATGTGATGATCCGTGACACTCATCATCATTCTCACCTATGAACGTGTGACTAACAACCACCTCCGTTCTACCTTAGATTGAGTGAATATCTCTTGGATTCCTGATACACGATGCATGGTTGATCGCCTGACAACCGAGTGCTCGCCTGACAAACGAGCCAGCCATTCCGTGAGATCAGAGTCTTCGTGGTATAGGCAAGAACTGATGGCGGCATTCAAGAGAATCCGGAAGGTCTAACCTTGTCTGTGGTATTCTGAGTAGGATTCAATGATTGAATGACTGTGACGTGCTTCAAACTCCTAGCAGGCGGGGCGTTAGTGACAGACGCAAAAGAATCACTGGATTCTATTCCGGCCTGACCGAGAACCGACAGATGGATAGCCGTGCCGTGACAGGGTGCGTTGAACATTTCCACTGAGAGGATGGGAGGTAGCCACTGACAACGGTGAAACCCTTGCATAAGCTTGCCATGGAAAGGAGTAAGAAGGATTGGATGAAGACAGTAGGAAAGCAGAGAGACGGAAGGGAAGGCATCTTCATACGCTTATCTGAAGCTCTCACCAATGATATACATAAGTATCTCTATCTTTATCTTTATGTTTCATTCATCATCTATACCCATTTGAGTCTGCCTGACTAAGATTTACAAGGTGACCATAGCTTGCTTCATACCAACAATCTCCGTGGGATCGACCCTTACTCGCGTAAGGTTTATTACTTGGATGACCCAGTGCACTTGCTGGTTAGTTGTGCGGAATTGTGATAGAGAGTTGAGATTGCAATGAGCGTACCATGTTGATGGCGCCATTGATGATCACAATTTCGTGCACCAAGTTTTTGGCGCCGTTGCCGGGGATTGTTTTGTGTATGGACAACTGACGATTCATCTTGTTGCTTAGATTAGGTATTTTTCTTCAGAGTTCTTAAGAATGAGTTCTAGTGTTTCATGATGATCTGTTGAAATCTGGCTGGCTGAGAAGCCATGTCTAATCTTATTGGACCGAGGTTTCAACTTATCATCACAAGAGCTTGTGATCTCTATCAATCTTGCTATTGGAGCAATGATCTGCTAAGGCTTGGCTGGCCATTGGCCATGTCTAGTGTTTTGGACCGAAGCTTTCTTTGAAAGCTTGGCTGGCTGTGAAGCCATGTCTAATTCCTGGACCGGAGTCTTAGACTAGCATTGCAATGATCCCTGGAATCCAAACTGAGAATTCTGAAACCTTTATTTTCTATTTTCATATAATTTTCGAAAAATCCTAAAAAATTTCAAAACCATAAAAACCAAAAATATTTTATGTTTCTTGTTTGAGTTTAGTGTCTAATTTTAAGTTTGGTGTCTAGCATGCATTGTTTATTTGATCTTGGTTCTATTTTCAAGTCAATAGTACAGGGAATTGAAGATTCAGAACATGCAGCAGAGGAATTACACAGAAAAAGCTGGGCGTTCAAAACGCCCAGTGAAGAAGGACAGACTGGCGTTTAAACGCCAGCCAGGGTACCTGGTTGGGCGTTTAACGCCCAAAAAGGTAGTGCATTGGGCGTTAAACGCCAGAATGTGCACCATTCTGGGCGTTTAACGCCAGGATGGCACAAGGGGGAGGATTCTGTTTTCAAATCAATTTTTTTCAAGTTTCAAAGTTTTTCAAAATCAAATCTTTTTCAAATCAAATCTTTTCAATCAAATTGTTTTCAAAATCAATTTCTTTCCTTTTTCAAAGATACTTGCTAACAATTAATGATTTGATTGAACATTTCAAGTTTGTTGCCTTTTCTGTTGAGAAAGGTTTAAATGTTTGAATCATATCTTTTCTTGTTAGGCAAGTCATCAATTTTTAAAAAATCAAATCTTTTTTTTTAAATTATTTTCAAATCATATCTTTTTAAAACTATAACTTTTTAATCATATCTTTTTTTTCTTTAACACATCTTTTTCAAAACAGTTTTCAGTCATATCTTTTTGATTTCTAATTTCAAAATCTTTTTCAAAAATCACTTGATTCCTTTTCCACTTTTAGTTTTCGAAAATTATCAATCAATTTTTCAAAAATGTTTTTTAAAATCTTTTTAATTAACTTTCGAAAATTCTCTTCCCCTCTTCTCACATCCTTCTATTTATGGAGTACCACTCCTTCTCAATGCACAATTCGAACTCTATCTGATTAAGTTTGAATTCTTCTACCTCTTTCCTCTATTTTTCTGTTCTTCTGACACCTCAAGGAATCTCTATACTGCGACATAGAGGATTCCATATTTTCTTGTTCTCTTCTCTTTCATATGAGCAGGAGCAAAGACAAAGGCATTCTTGTTGAAGCTGACCCTGAACCTGAAAGGACCTTGAAGCGAAAGCTAAGAGAAGCTAAGGCACAACTCTCTGTAGAGGACCTAACAGAAATCTTCAAGGAAGAAGAACCCATGGCAGCCGAAAACAACAACAATGCCAACAATGCAAGGAAGGTGCTGGGTGACTTTACTGCACCTACTCCCGACATCTATGGGAGAAGCATCTCTATCCCTGCCATTGGAGCAAACAACTTTGAGCTTAAGCCTCAATTAGTTTCTCTAATGCAACAGAATTGCAAGTTCCATGGACTTCCATTGGAAGATCCTCATCAGTTCTTAGCTGAATTCTTGCAAATCTGTGATACTGTCAAGACTAATGGGGTTGACCCTGAGGTCTACAGACTTATGCTAATCCCTTTTGCTATAAGAGACAGAGCTAGAACATGGTTGGACTCACAACCTAAAGAAAGCCTGGACTCATGGGAAAAGCTAGTCAATGCCTTCTTGGCAAAGTTCTTTCCACCTCAAAAATTGAGTAAGCTTAGAGTGGAAGTCCAAACCTTCAGACAGAAGGATGGAGAATCCCTCTATGAAGCTTGGGAAAGATACAAACAATTGATCAGAAAGTGTCCCTCTGATATGCTTTCTGAATGGAGCATCATAGGTATTTTCTATGATGGTCTCTCTGAACTATCCAAGATGTCTTTGGATAGCTCTGCTGGAGGATCTCTTCATCTGAAGAAGACGCCTGCAGAAGCTCAAGAGCTGATTGAAATGGTTGCAAATAACCAATTCATGTACACTTCTGAAAGGAATCCTGTGAACAATGGGACTAATCAAAAGAAAGGAGTTCTTGAAATTGATACTCTGAATGCCATATTAGCTCAAAATAAAATATTGACTCAACAAGTCAATTTGATTTCTCAAAGTCTGTCTGGAATGCAAAATGCACCTGGCAGTACTAAGGATGCTTCATCTGAAGAAGAAGCTTATGATCCTGAGAACCCTTCAATGGAAGAGGTGAATTACCTAGGAGAACCCTATGGAAACACCTATAATTCTTCATGGAGAAATCATCCAAATTTCTCATGGAAGAATCAAGAGAGACCTCAACAAGGTTTCAACAACAATAATGGTGGAAGAAACAGGTTTAGCAATAGCAAGCCTTTTCCATCATCTTCTCAGCAACAGACAGAGAATTCTAAGCAGAACCCCTCTGACTTAGCAACCATGGTCTCTGATCTAATCAAGACCACTCAAAGTTTCATGACTGAAACAAGGTCCTCCATTAGGAATTTGGAGGCACAATTGGGGCAGCTGAGCAAGAAAGTTACTGAACTCCCTCCAAGTACTCTTCCAAGCAACACAGAAGGAAATCCAAAAGGAGAGTGCAAGGCCATCAACACGGCCGAATTTGGAGAGGAAGGAGAGGAAGTGAACGCCACTGAGGAAGACCTCAATGGGCGTGCACTGACCTCCACTGAGTTCCCCAATGAGGAACCATGGGAATCTGAGGCTCAAAATGAGACATAGAGATTCCATGGGACTTACTTCTGCCATTCATGAGCTCTGATGAGTATTCTTCCTCTGAGAGGATGAGTATGTCACTGAAGAGCAAGTTGCCAAATACCTTGGAGCAATCATGAAGCTAAATGACAAGTTATTTGAAATGAGACTTGGGAGGATGAACCCCTTTGCTCACCAAAGAACTGGATGACTTGTCTAGGCAGAAATTACCTCAAAGAGACAAGATCCTGGGAAATTTTCAATACCTTGTACCATAGGCACCATGACCTTCAACAAGGCTCTGTGACTTAGGGTCAAGTGTAAACCTCATGCCTCTCTCTCTAGGGATCTTTGAGGTGCAAGCTGCAAGAATCTCATTAGAGATGGCAGACAACTCAAGAAAACAAGCTCATGGACTTGTAGAGGATGTTTTGGTGAAGATTGAAAACCATTACATCCCTGCTGATTTCATAGTCCTAGAGACTGGGAAGTGCATGGATGAAACCATCATCCTTGGCAGACCCTTCCTAGCCACAGCAAAGGCTGTGATTGATGTTGATAGAGGTGAACTGATCATTCAAGTGAATGAAGAATCCTTTGTGTTTAAGGCTCAAGGATATCCCTCTGTCACCATGGAAAGGAAGCATGAAGAGCTTCTCTCAAATTAGAGTCAAACAGAGCCCCCACAGTCAAACTCTAAGTTTGGTGTTGGGAGGCCACAACCAAACTCTAAGTTTGGTATTGAACCCCCACATTCAAACTCTAAGTTTGGTGTTGGGAGGTTCCAACATTGCTCTGATCATTTGTGAGGCTCCATGAGAACCCTCTGTCAAGCTACTGACATTAAAGAAGCGCTTGTTGGGAGGCAACCCAATGTTATATTTTATCTATTTTCCTTTGTTATTTTATGTTTTCTGTAGGTTGATGATCATGAGAAGTCACAAAATCAATTGAAAAAGCAAAAACAGAATGAAAAACAGGAAGAAAAATAGCACACCCTGGAGGAAGAACTTACTGGCGTTTAAACGCCAGTAAGGCTAGCAGGTGGCCGTTTAACGCCCAATCTGGCACCATTCTGGGTGTTTAACGCCAGAAAGGGGCACCAGACTGGCGTTAAACGCCAGAAAAGGGTAAGAACCTGGCGTTAAACGCCAGAAATGGGCACCAGCCCGACGTTTAACGCCAGAATTGGCTCAAAACGTGATTTTGCATGCCATTTGGTGCAGGGATGACTTTTCCTTGACACCTCAGGATCTGTGGACCCTACAGGATCCCCACCAACCCCACCACACTCTCTCTTCTTCACCCATTCACCAATCACCTCAACACCTCTTCCCCAAAAAACCCTTCACCTATCAAATCCCATCTTTCTCTTCACCACTCACATCCATCCTTCATAAAACCCCACCTACCTCATCCTTCAAATTCAAACCACTTTACCTCCCAAACCCACCCATACATGACCGAACCATGAACCCCCCTCCCCTATATATACCCTTCTTCACCACTTTATTTTCACACAACCTAAACACCACTTCTCCCCCTCTTTGGCCGAACACAAAGCCATTCCCTTCTTCCTCATTTCTTCTTCTTCTACTATCTTCTTTCTTCTTTTGCTCGAGGACGAGCAAACATTTTAAGTTTGGTGTGGTAAAAGCATTGCTTTTTGTTTTTCCATAACCATTTATGGCATCCAAGGCCGGAGAAACCTCTAGAAAGAGGAAAGGGAAGGCAAAAGCTTCCACATCCGAGTCATGGGAGATGGAGAGATTCATCTCAAGGGTGCATCAAGACCACTTCTATGAAGTTGTGGCCTTGAAGAAGGTGATCCCCAAGGTCCCTTTTTCACTCAAAAAGAGTGAATATCCGGAGATCCGACATGAGATCCGAAGAAGAGGTTGGGAAGTTCTTACCAACCCCATTCAACAAGTCGGAATCTTGATGGTTCAAGAGTTCTATGCCAATGCATGGATCACCAAGAACCATGATCAAAGTGTGAACCCGGATCCAAAGAATTGGCTTACTATGGTTCGGGGAAATACTTGGATTTTAGTCCGGAAAATGTAAGGTTGGCATTCAACTTGCCCATGATGCAAGGAGATGAACATCCTTACACTAGAAGGGTCAACTTTGATCAAAGGTTGGACCAAGTCCTCACTGACATTTGTGAAGAGGGCGCCCAATGGAAGAGAGATTCAAGAGGGAAGCCGGTTCAATTGAGAAGGCATGACCTCAAACCCGTGGCTAGAGGATGGTTGGAGTTTATCCAACGCTCAATCATTCCCACTAGCAACTGGTCCGAAGTTACTCTAGACCGGGCCATCATGATTCATAGCATCATGATTGGAGAAGAAGTGGAAGTTCATGAGGTTATAGCCCAAGAACTCTATAAGGTGGCGGACAAGTCCTCTACCTTAGCAAGGTTAGCCTTTCCTCATCTCATTTGTCACCTCTGTTATTCAGTTGGAGTTGACATAGAAGGAGACATCCCCATTGATGAGGACAAGCCCATCACTAAGAAAAGGATGGAGCAAACAAGAGACCCCTCTCATCATGAAATCCCTGAGATGCCTCAAGGGATGCACTTTTCTCCACAAGACTATTGGGAGCAACTAAACACCTCCCTAGGAGAACTGAGTTCCAACGTGGGACAACTAAGGGTAGAGCACCAAGAACATTCCATCCTCCTCCATGAAATTAGAGAAGATCAAAGAATCATGAGAGAGGAGAAACAAAGACAAGGAAGAGATATTGAGGAGCTCAAGCACTCCATAAGACCTTCAAGAGGAAGAACAAGCCGCCATCACTAAGGTGGACCCGTTCTTTAATCTCCTTGTTCTTTATTTTCTTGTTTTTCGAAAATTTATGCTTTATGTTTGTCCATGTTTGTGTCTTATGATCATTAGTGTCTTAGTGTCTATGCCTTAAAGTTATGAATGTCCTATGAATCCATCACCTTTCTTAAATAAACAATGTTCTTAATTGAAAAAGATAAGAATTGCATGAATTTTGAATTTTATAACAGTTTAATTATTTTGATGTGGTGGCAACACTTTTGTTTCTGAATGTATGCTTAAACAGTGCATATGTCTTTTGAATTTGTGATTCATGAATGTTGGCTCTTGAAAGAATGATGAAAAAGGAGACATGTTACTGAGAATCTGAAAAATCATAAAAATGATTCTTGAAGCAAGAAAAAGCAGTGAATACAAAAAAAAACGAAAAAGAAAGAGAAAAGGAAAGAAAAAGAAAGAAATAAAGTTGTGATCCAAGGCAAAAAGAGTGTGCTTAAGAACCCTGGACACCTCTAATTGGGGACTCTAGCAAAGCTGAGTCACAATCTGAAAGGGTTCACCCAATTATGTGTCTGTGGCATGTATGTATCCGGTGGTAATACTGGAAGACAGAGTGCTTTGGGCCACGGCCAAGACTCATAAAGTAGCTGTGTTCAAGAATCATCATACTTAACTAGGAGAATCAATAACACTATCTGGATTCTGAGTTCCTAAAGAAGCCAATCATTCTGAATTTCAAAGGATAGAGTGAGATGCCAAAACTGTTC